>NW_014577534.1:87380-141745 GCF_000485595.1 Priapulus caudatus | reverse complement strand
GAGATGAACCAGATTGAAGAACAACAAAGTGAATGAAACCCATATTTCTGATAATATATGTATGAATTAATATCACTGTTAATAACATGCTTCTGGTTAGTGTTTGCTATTACTGCACTTTGCGTGACCGAACAATTGTATGAAATATTAAAAGCATGGTTTGAAAAATATTGCAGTTTACTGGGATATCAAATATTATATGGGACTGATGGTATATATGCGTACACTTATATGTGGACAGAAACCATTAATATTGACTGTTAGGTAGAAATGCAAATTGGCATGCACAAAAAAACTATAAAAGATTCAAAGACCTCGGCAAACCCCCTGCTGAAGTCAAATTCATATTCTGGATGCCTACTGTGGTTCGCCGACCTAGTCGTGGCTACATTATCCTCTGCACCATACAAATCATAGCGCCTGCGCTCTCTGGATCACTGATCACAGACAATGCATTTCCTATTGCTGAAAATCAATAATTACTATCAGAGTACTCAACAGAAAGAACTGGATGGAGTATAAACAAATGCGCAGGTTAACAAGAGAATTTAAATACTACGAGCTACTAAAAGTTTGAGCTGTAAGCTCCTACGCATAGTCAACATTCACATACACCAACCATTAATGTAGCAAGCTTTGAAATACCTTAAAATGCTTCTGTTGCCTCCAGGTGCTTTGTTCTATCTGGATGGTTTTGCAGAGGCCAACTTTCTATAATGCCTTCTTTAAGTCTGCATCGCTACAGTCTTTGATAAGCCAAGAATTTCATAATAATCTTTACATTTCCTTATTCTGAAAGCAAAATATTACTTAACAAACATAAAACTCTAGCAGACAGCATTATCTTCATATTACTTACAGTATACCAAGCAGACGTATAATTACTTTATATTCGTCCATTCGACACCCTGACATCTGAATACAAGCACACAAACATTTAACACACAAACACCTTTTAACAGTATGTAGTTGTTCCTGTGTATAGGATTCTCCTCGTGCGTCCGAATGTGAGCCATGATTAGCAGCCTTTGATCTGTTGCGTGAACCTGATCTATTTCTACGATTACGGATGTCATTATCGGCTGTATGACTGCCAGCCGAACCATCATCGTGTGTAGCCTGTTCAGCAAATCTGCAACCAAGTGATTGTCACAAAACATTCTAAATAAGGTTCTCCCGAGAATTCAGAAGACATGTCAGGCAACAAGGCTACTATTATCCCTCATTGCTAATTGAATCAACTATTCATGCCATAATGCAGTCTCAATAGAAAGGTAATCTCGGTCTGTTCAAGAGCTGACACATCAAGCTGTGAAAAGACTAGTATCACTGTGTTGGGATTGTCAAAGGTAAACACAGCTTAAAATTAAAGCATGTCGGACCTCTTATAGGATGTCACAACTAAGCTTCCCCTTGAAAGCATGTTGGACCCGACATGCACTAAAAGCCTGCTAAATATGCTTAGGAACATGGAAAGGAATAAGTCTTTTAACCTGACCCATACACTATTATTAGTGATGGGAATCGGCTGGAATTTAATAATCGTTATCGTTTCCCTTAACTGATCCATAATCGATTATAATCGGATAATCGGTTAATAATAGGATCGATTTAATTTAATCTTACTTTGTATATACAATTATACATAGCATTCAATATTATCATGTTTTATGATCATGTATTATCTCTGTGAAGGTTGCGTATGTATATCAATGTCTGTTCCTATACAGTATTTAATCAATTTAAAAAGAAATGGTTTATATGCTTTATTAAAACATTAAAAGTTTTAAACAAACATGATCAAGACTTGTTCTTATATATAGTAAGTAAGTTGTTTGTGTTCTAATAGTGTAGGCTGTGTAGCCGAGTTAATATATGTCCTGCCAATGGAATATCCTCTCCAACACAATGTAACAAACAATACGGAGACTCTCGTAGCATTAACATTAGTCGTAAGTGTTATCGTAGCATTAACATTAGCATTAACTAGTGTTTGTCAATCGGTGTAATTTCGTAATCGATCATCGTTGGACCCAAGTAACCGTCGGTACAATCGGTTACTCGGGGTGTGAATGCCTGCGGGTGCGTAACATCGTGTGCATGTACGTGTGTGCATGTATGTGCTTTTTTAGCCCTGTTTACTGTTTGTTTTGCACTGTTTACTACTGTGTGTATAATACATGTATGTTAATAAAGGATAACTTGTATACTAGCGATGATATCTCTGATTCTCATCACTTTTTCTAATTTTTTTTTTTCGGATTTTTTTTTTTCCCGATGAAATCGATTATGGATTTTGATAACCAAGCGCTTGGTTCGAGCCACTGTTCAACCGATGATCGAGTATAATCGATGATCGTGACATCACTAGCATTAACTTTACGATGTTTCTGACAACGGGCCCTTGAAGGACTTGTGCTCTACTTGTCATATCAATTCACACATCATGAGTACAGTTCCTTGTTTATTTGTTTTTATAATCGATTATAGAATTTGAGACTATAATCGATCGATTTTCGATTATAATCGATCATCGGGACATCACTACTATTTATACATCAATATTGCATTTAAATTAGCGACACACAGGTATAGCCCTGTGATAACCAGGGAAGTTTAGAAATAGCACAGAAACAGAATGAATTGACAACTTAAAAATTTGTATCCCCTACAGTAAATTACCATAGAATGTGGTGAACAATATTCGAAAACTACGATCTTACGAAAATCATATAGAAGAAAAGTGTACCAACATACAAATTCAACAAGGCCAAGGGGTATAGTATATAAGCCTACATCCCACGCCACCTAAAACAACCAGAGCAATTATGGACCACTGGCACAGTGGGTGGGTTGTAGGGTATACTGTAGCCAAATAAGGAAGGCATGGCACTTCTTTCATTCCTGTATTTCTTATGTAAATTACTACTACTAGTACTAGTCACAGGCACTTGAAGCGTTTCAATAAAATATAATGCTAAACAAGTGCCGCAGAGCGACAGCGCTCCACCTGACGGCAGGTGTTCTGATGCTAAACTCACTGGCAAACGAATGAAGAGCACCTCCCATCACCGCGTTCGCGCTCAGAGCAATATACTAGGATACTACTAAAACCAGGGTTCGACACTAACGCTAGTCCGTAGTCCGAGACTAGTAAAAAATCAGAAGACTAGTAGATTCCCATAGCAGTTAGTCCGCGGGACTAGTTAATTTTCCCCGTCCCTCACCGTCCCAATTCCCATCGATTTTACGGCGGCAGCGTCTCTCATCCAAGATCCAAGAAGCTATATATATAACTCGTCCCCATTAACAAGTTTCCCTGTTAGACCCGCTAGTACAACGAGTAACCTACACGCTCTAAGCATGCTACTAGACCCTACGGTAGTACAAACATTGTTAAACAATGGGGCACGAACCCAGTCTACTGATGGATCGCTTGACAGTAGCTGTTGACATAGAACAAACGGTCTGATTGTAGAGAATGACGCAACTAATCAGTTATGGTACGCTCTCATAGTGAGGTATTTACATCACAACCACATCGCATGCGTGTGTTACTTGAAGCAGTCATACAAATAGTAGTGAAGTAATAGTAGGTACATCATTATCCAATAGTATAACTACTAACATCAAGGTTGTTATGTGGAAGTATTTGGACAGCACTCGCCCTCCACCTCCCAAACGTAAATCGCAGAGGAGAAATAGATGGCCAGCGTGTCTATGAATAGACGAAAAGGATGCGTGCGTTCCAGCCAGCGTGGAAATCTCATACCCGTGGCTAGAGTATGCCCCAGCCAAGGGTATGACCTGTGGTGCAGGCTGTATGTCTGGCAGTTTTTTCACCGGCACTACAAACTATCGTTTGGAAACTGTTAAAGCGCATGATGCTTCCGAGGGCCACAGAAAGATTCCTAGCAAAAAGAAATGCAAGGACATGCCTATTCACAGAAACAGTGGGGGCCCAAGTGACCAGAACTGAGATTGAAATGGTGTGTGGCGCATCAAGAGGTGATGAAAGTGCACACGCACGCACACACGCACGTGTACGTGCACACGCATGCACACACGTGTACGTGCACACGCGCGCACACACGCACGGACGTACGTGCACACGCACCCACGCACGCCGCGCACGGTACGCTGCACACGCACGCCCGCACACACGTGTACGTGCACACGCACGCACCACACACGTGTACGTGCCCACGCACGCACGTGTACGTGCACATGCTCTCGCGCACGTGTACGTGCACACGCACCACGCACACACGTGTACGAGCCCACGTACGCACGCACGTGTACATGCCACATGCACCACGCACGTGTGACGTACACACACACGCCCGCACGTGTACGTGCACACGCACGTGCACACGCACGCGCACACACACACACACACACACCACACATACACACACACACACACACACACACACACACACACACACACACACACACACACACGTGTACGTGCCTATGCACGCACGCACTGTACGTGCACACGCATGCACGCACACACGTGTACGTGCCACGCACGCACTGTACTGTGCACACCACGCACGCCCACACGTGTACGTGCCGCACGCACGCACACACACGTGTACGTGCACACGCACGCACACACGTGTAACATGCCTATGCACGCACGCACACACGTGTACGTGCCCACGCACGGTACGTGCACACGCACCACGCACGTGTACGTGTACGTGCAGATCAGTTTCCCACAGATGTCTTTGCAACCTCTACTTTGCAACTCTGATTTCAATTCATTTACGTTTTTCTTCGTAACTAGACGCCATTGTTTAGCCAGTGATACCGTACAGTGCACGCGCGCCATCTATCCAGCGATTAGTAAATGGCGAACCCCATTAGAATGCACATGCTATTGGAAAAACTGCAGGCCCTACACCAATTACGTCAAGCTGTGCCAGCTTACAAGGCCAAGGGGTTAGATGTCGCAGCACTTACCTTACCGACAAGGCCGCAAGAGGTTCATTACGGCGTAGCCGATACAAGGCGCGCGAACAGTTTGTAGCTATAAATGAGGCCAATTCTTTGCTGTGATAAGTGACGGATCCACAGATTCCTCATCAAAGGAGGCCGACATTTTATTTATTTTAAATTTTAATCTTATGATCCATATCAAAAATTACATGTATTTTATACAATTGAATGTCTTTTACAAAACCTTTCTGAGGGACACCCCTTGTACCCTGGGAGAGACCTGCTACCCCTAGCAAAGGGGGACTCCACCCTCCTACCCACCTACCTCCTGGCAAATCACAATACTCCGCGCTCTGCTGCCTAGTAAGAGGCCTTCGCAGGACTAGTAGAATCTTGGAAGGACTAGTACATTTTTTCTTTACTAGTCCTGTGGACTAATTGAATTAAATGGTTAGTGTCTAACCCTGAATACAGATCTAAAATCTAATGATAGCTAGGCTTGCTATACCGGTAGTACAGTAATAAAGATACAGCTGTGTAACTTTAATGACTTCGCTATATTAACATGTCATCATGGATATGCCATCGACGCGAGCGTAGTGGTGGTGGTGGGGGAGAGTGGGGGAGGGGGCAGGTGGAAGGGGCTCTAATAGCAAAAGCAGTTGCCGCGAGAGATGGCGCGTGCAAGTGTCATCAATAATCAAGATGGCATCACCCTTCGTGCGTGATAACCTCACTCCAGTGAGTTGCTGAAATCCAAGTATATTCAGGCAGGCAAGAATTTCGCTCAGCTGTGAGTTAACACATCTGCATTGTAGGTTACAGGCAATAATTATGATTAGAATAGTGCCAGTTCAACCCATGCATGCGTAATGGGCTGCCCCCCATGCTTTTGCCTACACACGCGATCATTCAGGTCAGGGCTTGAATAACCGACGGCACCGATGGCAATTGCCGTCGGTGCCCTATCAATCGCCGTACTGCCCCTGAAAATCCAACTCGACCGACGGCAGTCACCTGCCTTGCCCTTTTGTGTAATTGCCGTCGGTGCCTTTAATCTACTGCCCTAGTTTCGTTTTAGTCGAATCAACATAACACGTGCGCGTGCGTGCTGTAGTTGCAATGATGAGCTTAAAAACGATAGTCGCAGGAGGGAATAAAACAGCATTGGATAATTATTCTCCTGATAGCGGGCATGTAAATTTCTTGTTACTGTACTTCCATTAGCAGGAGGGGGGTACAGGGGTCGGTGTACGGTGTAAGCTTACATGGGGGCATATTGTTTTGTACATTAAAGCAAGACGATGTTGATGTACTAATTTGTTATTGATTTTCCTTTATTTACAAAAGTGCCTTGGTGCCCTTCTCAAATTTTGAGAGTTGCCTTGGTGCCTTTTAAAATTGCCTCTGTGCCCTTCCATTTTAGAGAAAATCAAGGCGATTTCTCACATGCCCTAAAAATTGCCTTGCCCTCTCGTCGCTTAATTCGAGCCCTGTTCAGGTTCATTACAGTGTGCTATTACAAGGTGCTACTCAGGGTGCTAATACAGACTGCTTCTAGAAAAATAATATGATTTAAGGAGCGTAAACCTTGTTCAACAAACATTTGCCTTTGCAATTGAACAGTGCAACTGTAGCCTCACATCCACAATGGCAAAAGCAGTTCAGTCCTTTCTTAAGAGTCAACAAATCCATGTTTAACCCTCCTCTGAGGGTCAAAGATTATCGGCACTTACTCTTCGCATGTCGCAGAAAGTACATTTCATGGTCCTCTCAATAAAGCCAAAAAATGCTACGGTCACTGCGCTGAAACAAAAAAGTTTTTCAATCCCTCCGTCAGACCATGTCCTCAGAAATGTCTAAATCTTCCCTGTGCCCATTGACCTTTGACCTGTGACCTCCAATTTCGGCACAGTGATGGCTTTCCTACCATGATGCTATACACCGACTATTCACGAGTCTAGGTCGAGCCGTTTAAATTGTGCCGCAATTCTGCATTCCTCCTATACCTTAAGTTAAGGAGGGAATGTTCCCCTCTTTTACACCCTTTACCTTTGACCTTGACCCCCAGCTTCGACATCCTAACTCGTTTGACGATCCCCCCAACGCCCGAATATGCGGTTAGAGATTTGTGCCCAACTCTGACGACGCACGGACGGACGATCATGGCGATCTACAAGCTGCATCTGACTATGTCAGATGAGCTAATAAATATGAAATCTATTTATACCAATCCAAAGTCTTAATGTTTTCTATACTCTCTGTCCTGTTTCTATATATATAAGTGTCAGTGTGCAGCACTGCAGCGGCAGCAATGGCGCTTGCGGCAGCCAGTGTTTGTTGTAGATGAGCATTTGGATGCATTTACAGATTGTTGGCAATAATAGGTAAAAGAGAGTATAGAAACATTAAGATTTGGATTGGTAGTAAATAGATTTCGTTATTTATTTAGCATTATATTTTATTGAAACGCTTCAACTGCCTGTGGTACTAGTAGTGGTAGTGAGTAGGGCCCCCGGACAGAGAACATGGGTCCCAATAAAACCAATGTGCCTAACGCTAACCTATCCTAACCCTAACCCTAACCCTAACCTATTAGTATTATATTGATATAATATATATTTATATTGATGTAAAGACATGGTTTTATTGGACCCATGATCTCTATCCTTGAACGTGAGGAGTGTAGTGAATCACTGAATGTATCAATTTCGTTTTCTTGAATTTGCTTGTATTTTTATCAGGTATTGAGGTAATGCGTTGGAATATATAATTTTTGTCATAAATAATACTCATACCATTAGAAATAAAACGATTAGTTTACGATGCAAATTTTAATAGCTGAATTTATGACCACTCGTTTAGGTTATTTAACTGTTTACAAGTCTTTTACAGTTGTAGTTGTACAGTGACAGTCACTAGCTCGACACTATTTCGAAGGGAAATCCAGCTACAATAACCTTTACGCCACTAAACGGTTGCTTATTACGATACCTTTCGCTTGTTGTGATGGAAAAAGCTCTTTCTGCTTTCTGTAGAAACCGCTCTGCTTGTGATTATGCCCTCGCTTATGAACTTTTGCCAATAAAATGCATCTTTCACCTCATCTCGATTAACCTCCATCTTGACTGCCCATATTGTAAACGGAGCTTTCATTGTTGTTTTCTAGTATGATGACTTGGCAGTAAAATACGAAATGTAGCAGTTCTCCATAGAAAAATAATGTAATCATGTATGAACATGTATGCACATAATGTACAGTATATATGATTTTAATAAGATTAAAAATCTTTTAGCCAAAACAGGTACAGAATTTTACATATGGCCTAAATGATACCGGGCATGTTAAACCAAGCACAACCAAATAATTAGCCACAACTTCAACCATTCGTTAACACTACGGTCACACTAACAGCCGGTCGTTTAAACCAAAATGGTGACTCACATGAGATACAATCATACAACTTACAAGTAAACTAGAATCTCTTAACTTAGTTGAAGAGGCCTATAAAAGCAAGATGGCACCTTTAGAAATGCATCTGAGTTTCCTGCATCGATTGCTAATAACTTAATATTTTGCTCCAGATCCTTACCATTATCCACGAATCCATACAAATACGCTGTAATATAACTTATGTGGCAGCTACGCCAATTCTTGCGTACGCAATTTGTTGCGGGCGCATCGACATAAGAAAATGTTGGCCCCATAAACTGATTTGCTGGTGCTAAAATAAATTTTTGTGTACCAAATAATTATTGTGGCTGGCAAAAAAACATTTTAAAACAAATTCCCAAAATAAACACTCAATTTATTAAAAAAAAAAAGATTAAATTCGCCGTTCTTCCAAAAACTACCCATTATAGGAAGCAGCAGGAAGGTTAGCACACGTGAAAGCACCTGATAGATAATCTATGGTGAAAGTAATTCAGCACTCGTGCACATCATAGAATATATAACAACACATATGTTGGCACATGGTGCGGCATATAGTTAACTATGAACAGACATGAGTCGCGTGACTTAGCTTACGTCACGCCCACGCACTCGGGTCTCTCCGACTGTTGCCATGCATGTCGCTTCCGACGTGGTATGCGCCTGACACTGCCGCCTTTCCGCTCTCTCCCACGCCTCTGCCCCCCACCATGTTGTGTTCTTGTGGTCAGAGCCTGCTCCGAATTATTATGTGATCCCTCCTACCTTGTGTGGCTGGCCCCCCTTGTCCCCCTCCCCACCTTCACACCACTCCTTCCTTCCCCCCCCCGCTCCACTTCGCTGCTGCTCCCCCCCCCCCATTACATACGAGCACAGAGACACAGCGACACACAGGTATACAGACACAACACACCAAGAATAGACCAAGCCTCACTCATCTCTGCAGTGACCGTTCGCCTCAGTATCCCTCCTCGCTATCCTAACCACACACACACATACATAGTATGCAACACATAAGTAAGAGACGCAATAACAATGTTACATACTGCACCAAGCACTGCTAACGACGCTGACATTACAGAATAGATACAGTCACGACCACAGACACACAATACGACTCTACCACATAAGATAGCACATAGACCATGATACTCTCACAGTGAGATAGACCGCCAAATGCACATACACACATATATCACAGAAAGAAATATCAAGATAGCATAACAAAACACCCATAACAACACATACACAACACACATACCGACACCACAACACACATACACTAACAAATACAAAAATAATAGAACTCGAGAATCGAACATATAAAATACCATGATCAAAATAAGATAATCCACAAATCAATATAGGGTGTCAACAACGGTCTAGAGATAGAGACAACATAATAATAATAAAAACAACAATAAATATATACAATAATATATAATATATAAAAAAATATATAACATAAAATAAATAAATAAGAATAAAAATAATAATATGTTACTATATTATTTCTATGGACGGTGGTGGTATGACGTCACACTGACCTACACTGACATCACGCACATACACAAATACACAGTTACACATAGAGACAACAAAACAACATAATAATACACACAACAGTCATACGAAACTAACACCGCGCACATTCCACCAACGGACCACATCACACGACAGATACCACTGATCCATACACATACACAAAAATACATACACATCTAACAAGCATAAATACATCCCACACTCCATCAAATCACACATAAGACATACAATCAATATACAACAAATATACACATATACTACATATACACAATCTACTACTACTTTCCATACACATACCTCGTATAGATTAAGATTGATTGCAGCGAGACATACAAACAAAAATCTCACTAAAAATACAACTAAAATATAACACAGCAATACCATAAGCACGACAGACATCGACAAAAAAAAAAATATACTACTGACACAATCATACACATATACATACAAGCAGAACATTACAGTGACACATCAGAGACAACTACTAACACAACATGATTAGCCAAGACAGACACATAGATACTAGACACATCAACGAAATCGAAGCCATACAATACAGAATATACCAAACACGCACACATAGACAACTAGACACATACAAACAAAAGATAAAAAAGCTATAGATACAGACATGAAAAAATACCACAGTCCGAAAAAAAAAAAAAAAAACAACAAAAAAAATAGATAGACACAGTACACATCCCACACACACACAACAACACCCTACGACACAAACATACACACATCACATCACACACCACAATCTATCATATCATACTATACCTCAAAAAAAATACTACATTAAAAAATCATACTTAATATCACACATATTAAATCACTTACCATATACATAATACATAATTACAGATATAAACATATAAAAAAATATACATAATACTGATACATACATCAATACATAATATTCATACTAGCGATCACATACAACCGACCACAAGAAAATATAGACACACACACATACGCATCACTGAATTGGAAAAACACACACATACTCAGGAACCACGAATCAATACTACACGATCGCATCGCAGAACACACACATAAATAGATAAAATAACAAAAAAAAAAAAAACAAAAAAAAAATAAAAAAAAAACACAAAAAAAAAAAAAACAAAAAAAAAAAAAAAAAAAAAAAAAAAAAAAAAACAACAAAAAAAACACAAAAAAAAAAAAAAACAAAAAAAAAACAAAAAAAAAAAAAAAAAAAAAAAAAAACAAAAAAAAAAAAAAAACAACAAAAAAAAAAAAAAAAAAAAAAAAAAAAAACAAAAAACCACCCCCCCCCCCCCCCCCCCATAAATTACAGAATATACAGAGATATACAGATATACAGCGAGATATAACAGACAGATTACGCGAAACATAGATACAGAGAAGATCATATAGAATAGACCACATACACATTAACATATATAGCATACAATACACAGAGCCATACAATAGACATGACACAAAAACACGACCCACACCGGACACGCTCCCTGCACCTTCCCCCTCGCAAACATACCACGACGATAAGTAGCATAGACCGATCCACCACACACAGGATACCACCAGACAAAACATACAACAGTAACATGAATACACATACAAATAACACACCAAAGACCACAAACACACAAGTAAGAACACACACACACTACGATAATGCATACAAAAATACAATACATACTCATACATAAACAGATAGCACCGACAGATAGACATCAACTAATACCCCACATACACATACATACTCTAGACATATATCCACAGATAGTAGACATCACACACAATATCACAGCACACACAATACACACTGAGCAAAGATACTATATTACAGACACAGCCACAGACGACAATAATCCATCTATTATATATATTCACATGACAAAAAAAAAAACTAGACAGATGATATTACATATATAATGGAAGAAACATAGATATTACAAACACATAGATATTGCAACACACACACACACACACATAACATATAACTAGAGACCCACCACCACAACAACATATAAACATCACAGAAACACACACCACACACACCACACCAACACACCTAATATATATAGACAGCACATACATTCATATAGACTACATCACAGACACACAGTATGACTAGACCTAGCGCCAAACACACCACCACAGACAGAATACCCATGACCAATACCACACATCGCAACATACACCACGACTTACAAATAGACATGAAAACGTGCAACGTCCCCCCCGTCCCCGCGACCGATACTAGCGTTCACTACGATACCATACATATAGAAAAACACCACACACATAGATGACACACACACCATACATAAGTAGAAAAAAAAAAATGATACAAATATACATCACATCTAGTACACACAGCATAGCACATACACATACAAATTCACCATCGATCTCTCTCCATGCTTTCACAACAGATAGATAGAACATAACACACATATAACACTTACAGAACCATTACCAAAATAATAGAGAAAAAGAGAAATAAGAATATAAAAAATTAGCCAGCACCACACAGAAATTTACCATACATTATATTTTATAATACACATAAACAATGCGAGATAATAATTTAAACAGAAATAGTAATATACACCACTAGTTATATTAAACCACCCAACACAACAATCAGATTAAATGAACACCAAAACAAAAACTATACTCCACAGACACACCCACACACGAAATTTATGAGCCAACACCTATATACATTCGAAATCAAAAAACATACACAAACACAACACCACACATTGACATACACGACCAAAATTAGACATACAAGACTAGCCAACACAAAGATATATACAATACACACAGATATATATAAATATGGACAGTAGAACAATAAACATAGATACAACAGGACATATAAGAGAACACCACCACATAATTACAACAATACAATTAAAATAATAGCAAAATCAGAGCAGCAGGACTCAGATCATTTCGAGTCAGCCACACGCGCCGCAGGCGGGCGGCTCAGCTAGTTTATATGCCTCTTCACTAGAGTAACGAGTTCATAATTTTTTAGATGATGATGTTCTTGTGGTCCACATATATTGGTAATATTCGACCAGCTGTTAGTTGACACGCCCCCTAGTGTATACGGAAATGAGCGGTTGTGGCTATATTGGTAGTGCATTGGTTAACTTCCGCGATCATATTGGACCTTGTAATCTGACTGTTTCCCCTAATATTTGTTATCTATAAAACATATACTGTTTATGTCCTACTGTCTACATGATTCATATTTTTCTATGAGCTAGCTACCTTTCGTATTGGACTGCCACGTCACTCATCACTAGAAAACAACCAATGAAGCTCCGTTTACAATGCATGGGCAGTCAAGATGGAGGTTAATCGAGATGAGAGTGAAAGAGCATTATAGCAAGTTCAAGGAGAGGCAACATCAGCCCCAGAGCGTTTCAGCGAGCCAGACTTCCTCAGCAAGATCTAATAGCCTTTAGTGAGCGTATTATTTAGTCCGATTCCTTCGCATAGTAAGTCGAGATCGCTGGACTTCACTGTACAACTACAACTTAAAAGACTTGAAACAGTAAATACCTAACGAGTGGCCCCGTCATAATTCGCGATTAAATTCATCTGAACAATCCGTTTTATTTCTATGGTATAATATTATTTTGACAAAAAATATAATCACGCATTACCTCAATACCTGCATAAAAACAAGCAAATTCAAGAGAAATGATCCATCAAGTGAATTCACTACACTCCTCACGGTCAGTAGGTCATGCGTCCCATAACAATGTCATTTACATCAATTATAATAATATATATCAATAATAATTACCTATAACAAGATTAGGGTTAGGTTAGGTAGGATAGGGTATGGCTATAGACGCACATTCGTTTATTGGAGACCCATGTTCTCTATCCTATGGCCACTCTCACACCACTACTGTTCCCAGGCGTGAGCGTTTCTATATGCTAAAATATACGAATCATATTTACTACCATCAAGTACTTGTTTCTCTCCTTTTACCTTTATGCCACAATTTCCTGTAAATGCCATCCAAAAGTGGCCATCATCTACAAACAAACACTGGCGCCGCAAGCGCCATGCATGCCGCTCCAGCCCTGCACAACTACACTTATATATATAGAACAGAGACGCAAGATATAGACAATTAGACTTTGATTGGTAGTAAATAAGATTTCATATTATTACTCATCTGACATAGTCAGATGCAGCTTGTAGAATCGCATGACGTTCCGGTCCGTGCGCCGTCAAGAGTTAGGCACAAAATCTAACCGCGCGATATTCGCCGGACGTGGGGGGGAATTCGTCAAAACGATGGTAGGATGTCGAAGCTGAGGCCGCCAAAGCGCTCAAAGTAAAGAGTGTAAAAGAAGGCGGCAACATTCCCTCCGTTCAACTTAAGTATAGGCGAGGAAAGGCAGAATTGCGCGCACAAATTAAAACGGCTCGACCTAGACTCGTGCATAGTCGGGTATAGCATCATGTAGCCGAAAAGACATCACTGTGCCAAATTGCGAGGTCACAGGTCAAAGGTCAATGGGGCACAGGGAAGAGTTAGACATTTTTTTTTTTCTTTGAGACATGGTCTGACGAGCATTGAAAAACTTTTTTGCTTTCAGCAGTACCTAGCATTTTTATGGCTTTCATTGAGAGACAGGAAAATGCTCACTTCTGCTGGACAGGCGCAAGAGAGTGACCGGCATATCTTGACCTCAAGAGGAGGCTACAACATGGATTGTGCACTCTACAGAAAGGGAGCTGAACTGCTTTGCCATTGGCGAGTGAGGGCTTACAGTTGCCACTGCTGCAATGCCAAAGGCAAATGCTTTGTTGACAAGGTTTACGCCTCCTTAATCATATTATTTTCATAAAGCAGTCTGCTATTAGCACCCTGAGTAGCCCACCTTGCTAAGAGCCACCACTGTAATGCAACCCTGAACAGGGCTCGATTAACGCACGAGAAGGGCAAGGCCCAATTTTTAGGGCATGTGAGAAATCGCCTTGAATTTTCTCTAAAAGGAGGCGCACAGAGGCAATTTAAAAGGCACCAAGGCAACTCTCAAAATTTTGAGAAGGGCACCAAGGCCACATTGTGTAAAAATAAAGGAAAAACTCATAACAAATTAGCTACATCAACATCGTCTTGCTTTTAAATGCTACGAAAACAATATGCCCCATGTAAGCTTACACCGTAACACCGACCCTGTACCCCCCCTCTGCTAATGGAAGTACAGTAACAAGCAAATTTTACATGGCCCGCTCTCAGCGAGTGAATAATTATCCAATGCTAGTTATTATTCCCCCTGCGACTATCGGTTTTAAAGCTCATCATGCCAACTACAGCACGCACGCGCAGGTTATGCTTTGATTTCGACTAAAAAACGAAACTAGGGCAGTAGATTAAAAGCGCACGACGGCCAATTACACAAAAGGCGCAAGGAGGACTGCCGTCGCGAGTTGCGATTTTCAGGGGCCAGTACGGCCCGATTGCCATAAGGGCACCGACGGCAATTGCCATCGTGCCGTCCGCGTTAATTCAAGCCCTGACCTGAATGATCGCGTGTGTAGGCCCCCAAAAGCATGGGGCAGCCCCATTACGCATGCATGCGGCCCTGTTCGAACTAGGCACTATTCTAATCATAATTATTGCCTGCGTAACCTACAAACTGCCAGATGTGTTTAACTCACCAGCTGAGCGAAATCTCTTGCCCTGCCTGAATATACTTGGATTTCCAGCAACTCACTGGATGCAGTCTATTCACGCCACGAAGGGCTGATGCCATCTTGATTATGATGACACTGCACGCGCCAATCTCGCGGCAACTTTTCTTTTGCTATTAGAGCCCCTTCCACCTGCCCCCTCCCACTCTCCACCACCACCACTACGGCTCGCCGCTGCATGCATATCATGATGACATCTTATATAGCCCGAATCATTAAAGTTACACAGCTGATCTGTATTACTGTACTACCGGTATAGCAAAAGCCTAGCCTATCATAGATTTATAGATCTGCTATTCAGCGGTAGACACTACACCATTTTAATTCATTAGTCCACAGCGACTAGTAAAAGAAAAAATGTACTAGTCCTTCCAACATTCTACTAGTCCTGCGAACGACTCTTACTAGGCCACAGAGCGCAGTATTGCCTGATTGCCAGGCAGGTAGGTGGCGTAGGAGGGGTGCGCAGGTCCCCCTTCTGCTAGGGTACAGGGGGTCTCTCCCAGGCGTTACAAGGTGTCCCTCAAAAAGGTTTTTAAAAAGACATTCAATTGTATTAAATACATGATTTTCGATATGGATCATAAGATTAAAATTTAAAATAAAATAAAAGCGGCCTCCTTTGATGAGCGGAATCTGTGGCATCCGCACTTATCACAGCAAAGAATTTGGCCTCATTAAGCTACAAACTGTTCCCGCGCGCCTTGTATCGCGCTACGCCGCTAATGAACCTCTCTGGCAGGCCTTGTCGTAAGGTAAGTGCTGCGACAGTCAAACCCTTGGCCTTGTCAAGCTGCGCACAGTTGACGAATTGCGCTGTAGGGCTGCAGCTTTTTTCAATAGCATGTGCCATTCTAATGGGCAACCTCGTTTCGCATTTACTAATCGCTGGATAGAGTGAGCGCGCTGTGCACTGTACGTATCACTGCTAAACAATGGTCTAGTTACGAAAGAAAACCGTAAATGCATTGAAATACAGAGTTTGCAAAGTAGAGGTTGCAAAAGACATCTGTGAGGAAAAACTGATCTGCACGTACACGTACACGTGCGTGCGGCGTCGTGCACGTACACAGTGCGTGGGCACTGGACAGTGTGGCCGGTGCGTGCATAGGCATGTACACGTAGTGTGCGCGTCCCTGCGTTTGCACGCTACACGTGTGTGCTGTGCGGTCCGCGCACTTACACGTCGTGGGCGTGGTGAGTCCGTGCACGTACACGTGCTTACCGTTGTGCGTTGGCCACGTACACGTCGTGCTGCGTGATGCGATGGCTGCCACGTAACACGTGCCGCTGCGTGCATCAGGCCCACGTACACGTCGTGTGCCTTGTGTGTGTGCGTTGTGTGTTGCGTGTCGTCGTGTGTGTGTGTGTGCTGTATGTGTGTGTGTGCTCGTGTGTGTGTGTGCGCTGCGCTCGTGCCACGTGCGTGTGCCACGTAACACGTGCGGCGTGTGTGCTGTACAGTACACGTGCCGTGCGTGCATGTGCATGTACACGTGCTGCTACGTCGGCTCGTCACACGTGTCGTGCCGTGGGCTGCGTGTGCACACACGTGCCTCGCAGAGAGCCATGCTGCACGTACACTGTGCGCCGTCGGCACGTACACGTGTAGTCCGTGGTTCAGTGTGCACGTACACGTGTGTGCGCGGCGTGCGTGCACGTACACGATGCCGTCGTGCGTGGGTGCGTGTGCACGTACGTCCGCGGGCTGTGTGCGGCGGTGCACGCTACACGTTGTGCATGCGTGTGCACGTTACACGTGCCCGGTGTGCAGTGCAGTGTCGCACTTTCAGTCACCTCTTGATCGCAGCACACCATTTCAATCTCAGTCTGGCCGTCACTTGCCGCGCCCCCACGTTTCGTCTGAATAGGCATGTCCTTGCATTTCTGTGCCTGAGGATCTTTCTGTGCCCCTCGGAAGCTCATGCCGCTTTAACAGTTTCAAAACGATAGTTTTGTAGTGCCGAGTGAAAAAACTGCCCAGACATTACAGCTGCACCACAGTCATACCCCTTGGCGGCCCGGCCATACTCTAGCCACGGGATGAACGATTTCCACGTAGGCTGACAACGCCACGCATCCTTTTCGTCTTCATAGACACGCTGCGCCCATCTATTTTCTCCTTCCTGCGCATTTACGTTTGGGAGCGTGCAGGCCGAGTTGCTGTTCCAAATAATTCCACAAAACAACCTTGATGTTAGAGTGTTATACTCATTGGATAATGATGTACCTACTATTAGCTTCACTACTATTTGTATGACTGCTTCAAGCTAACACACGCATGCGATGTGTTGTATGTAAATACCTCACTATGAGAGCGTACATAACTGCATTATGCGTCATTTCTACAATCAGACCTTTGTTTTTCTATGTCAACAGCTAACTGTCAAGCGACTCCATCAGTAGACTGGCCGCTTCGCTGGCCCCATTGTTTAACAATGTTATGTACTACCGTAGGTCTCTAGGAGCATGCCTTAGAGCCGCTGTAGCCGTTACTCTCGTTGTACTAGCGCCGGTCTAACAGGAAAACTTGTTACAATGGGACGCATTATATATATAGCCTCTTTGGATCTGGATATGAGAGACGCTGCCGCCCGGTAAAACGATGCGCGAAAGTTGGGACCGCGTGAGGGACGGGGAAAATATAAACTAGTCCCGCCGGCCACTAACTGCTATGGGAATCGACTAAGTCCTTCTGATTTTTTACTAGTCTCGACTAACGACTAGCGTTAGTGTCGAACCCTTGGTATTAGTAGATCCTAGATATATGCTCTTGCAGCTGCGAACGCGGTGATGGGGGGCTCGTCATTTCGTTGCCCGTTGAGTTTAGCCATCAGAACACCTGCCGTCAGCATGTAGCGCCTGCGCTCTGCGCACTTGTTTAGCAATTATATTTTATTGAAACGCTTCAAGCATGCCCTGCTGACTAGTACTAAGCTAGTAGTAATGTCATAAGAAATACAGGAAAAAAGAACCTGCCATGCCCTTCCTATTGGCCTGACAGTATACCCTACACCCACCCACTGCTCGCAGGGTCCACCCCCCCCCCCCCCCCCCCCCCCCCTTTAATTCGCTCTGGTTGTTTTAGGTGGCGCTGCCCGGAGGTAGGCTTAGATACTATAACCCCTTGCCTTGTTGAATTTTGATGTGGTACACTTTTCTTTCTATATGATTCGTACAACATCGTAGTTTTCGAATATTGTTCACCACAGTACTATGGTAATATTACTGTAGGGATACAAATTTTAACTTTGTCAAGTCATTCTGGTTCTGGCTTTTCTAAACTTCCCTGGTTATCACAGGCGCTATACCGGATGTCGTCGCTAACTTAAATGCCAATATTGATGTATAAATAGTAGTGACTGTCCGATGATCGCATTATTAATCGAAAAATCGATCGATTATAGCTCAATTCTATAATCGAATTATAAAAAAACAAATAAACAAGAGAACTGTACTCATGCATGTGTGCAATTGAATGCACAAGTAGAGCACAAGTCCTTCAAGGGGGGGGCCCGGTTGTCAGAAACATCGCTGAAAGTTAATGCCCTAGTGATGTCACGAATCATCGATTCATACTCGATCATCGCCGTTGAACAGTGGCTCGAAACCAAGCGCTTGGTTATCAAAATCCCCAATAATCGCATATCATCCAGGAAAAAAAAAAATCCGAAAAAAAAAAATTAGAAAAAAGTGATGAGACATCAGAGATATCATCGCCCTAGTATAACAAGTTATCCTTTAATTAACATACATGTATTATAACACACAGTAGTAAACAGTGCAAAACAAACAGTAAACAGCCGCTAAACAGCCACTGCACATACATGCACACACGTACATGCACACGATGTTACGCACACGCAGGCATTCAACACCCCGAGTAACCGATTGTAACCGATCATCGGTTACTTGGGTCCAACCGATGATCGATTACGAAATTACAACCGATTGACAACACTAGTTAATGCTAATGTTAATGCTACGATAACACTTACGACTAATGTTAATGCTACGAGAGTCTCCGTATTGTTTGTTACATTGTGTTGGAGAGGATATTCCATTGGCGGGACATATATTAACTCGGCTACACAGCCTACACTATTAGAACACAAACAACTTACTTACTATAATAAAGAACAAGTCTTGATCATGTTTGTTTAAAACTTTTAATGTTTTAATAAATGCATATAAACCATTTCTTTTTCAATTGATTAAATACTGTATAGGAACAGACATTGATATACATACAGCAACCTTCACAGAGTTAATACATGATCATAAAACATGATAATATTGAATGCTATGTATAATTGTATATACAAAGTAAGATTAAATTAAATCGATGCTATTATTAACCGATTATCCGATTATAATCGATTATCGATCAGTTAAGGGAAACCGATAATCGATTATTAAATTCCAGCCGATTCCCATCACTAATAAATAGTGTATGGGTCAGGTTAAAAGACTTATTCCTTTCCATGTTCCTAAGCATATTTAGCAGGCTTTTAGTGCATGTCGGGTCCAACATGCTTTCAAAGGGGAAGCTTAGTTGTGACATCCTATAAGAGGTCCGACATGCTTTAATTTTAAGCTGTGTTTACCTTTGACAATCCCAACACAGTGATACTAGTCTTTTCACAGCTTGATGTGTCAGTCTTTGAACAGACCGAGATTACCTTTCTATTGAGACTGCATTATGGCATGCATAGTTGATTTCAATTAGCAATGAGGGATAATAGTAGCCTTGTTGCCTGACATGTCTTCTGAAATTTCTCGGGAGAACCTTATTTAGAATGTTTTGTGACAATCACTTGGTTGCAGATTTGCTGAACAGCCTACACACGATGAATGGTTCGGCTGGCAGTCATACAGCCGATAATGACATCCGTAATCGTAGAAATAGATCAGGTTCACGCAACAGATCAAAGGCTGCCAATCATGGCTCACATTCGGACCACGAGGGAGAATCCTATACACAGGAACAACTACATACTGTTAAAAGGTGTTGTGTGTGTAAATGTTTGTGTGCTTGTATTCAGATGTCAGGGTGTCGAAATGGACGAATATAAAGTAATTATACGTCTGCTTGGTAATACTGGTAAGTAATATGAAGATAATGCTGTCTGCTAGAGTTTTATGTTTGTTAAGTAATATTTTGCTTTTCAGAATAAGGAAATGTAAAGATTATTATGAAATTCTTGGCTTATCAAAAGACTGTAGCGATGCAGACTTAAAGAAGGCATATAGAAAGTTGGCTCTGCAAAACCATCCAGATAAGAACAAAGCACCTGGAGCAACAGAAGCATTTAAAGGTATTTCAAAGCTGCTACATTAATGGTTGGTGTATGTGAATGTTGACTATGCGTAGGAGCTTACAGCTCAAACTTTTAGTACTGTAGTATTTAAAATTCTCTTGTTAACCTGGCATTTGTTTATACTCCATACCAGTCTTTCCTGTTGAGTACTCCTGATAAGTAATTATTGATTTTCAGCAATAGGAAATGCATTTGCTGTGATCAGTGATCCAGAGAAGCGCAGGCGCTATGATTTGTATGGTGCAGAGGATAATGTAGCCACGACTAGCAGGCGAACCCACAGTAGGCATCCAGAATATGAATTTGACTTCAGCAGGGGGTTTGAAGGTAAACTTTGTATTTTAAGTATTTTATGTGCATGCCATATATGCATTTCTAACTAACAGTCAAATATTAAATGGTTTCTGTCACATATAAGTGTACATAATATAATCATCAGTCTCATATAATATTTGATATCCCAGTAAAACTGCAATATTTTTCAAACATGCTTTTAATATTTCATACAATTGTCTGGTCACGCAAAGTGCCAGTAATAGCAACAAACTAACCAGAAGCATGTTATTAACAGTGATATTAATTTCATACATATATTATCAGAAATATGGGTTTCATTACTTGTTGTTCTTAATCTGTTCCAGGGGACATATCTGCAGAGGAATTGTTCAACATGTTCTTTGGTGGGGGATTTCCTACAGGTGAGGTAGTTTAACGTAGTTATTGCCTTAATTAGAATATGATGCCTGTCTTTAAAGAAAATGATCTTATTTTAGTAGATTTTCGGCCACGTCATGCTGATGTATAATGAATGGAGTGGTTGATTGGAAATGGTTTTAATTTGCTTGTTTTCATGGGATTTTGTGTGGTGCCTGTATATTCTTGCTTGTGACATGCAATCTATTTTGCTGTTTTTTTCAGGCAATGTACATACATATTCCAGGAGAAACACGCACACGAGGCATCATACACATCACAATCATAACCATCAGCAACAGCAGTCTGCAGAGGTTAGTTTCAGAGGGTCAAATCCAGGGTTTGAAATGTGCAAGTACTCATTAGTTAGGCTAATAAGGGTAGGGGCATTGTAGTGAGTAAATCAAGGTAATCTTATGCCAGTTTTATGTGTCCAGTATCAATAATTGTTAGATAAAAGTATAGTTGGTAACTTGGTATAGTGATTCATTGAAACAACCCTTTCATGTTGACTTCGCTGTATTCTGTTCCAGGCAAACAGTGATTATTCTATAATGTATCTGTTTATGGTTAGCAAAAATGAGAAAAAATACCTTCTTGTGTGTCACTATATATGTGCATGTTTTTTTTGGTTTCTACTCTGAGCAGACAGTGTCGGTAATGATACAGTTGATGCCAATATTGCTGCTCGTGTGCCTGACACTCGTCAGTAGCTACTTTGCTGCTGATCCCATCTATAGCCTGCGTCGCGATGGGTAATATACCAATAGCTCATCTTGTTCGTCCACTAGTAGCATTTGCATGCTAAGAAATTACATTTTCACATTTTACTAAGCAGATATTTTAGTAATGTGATACAGCCATACAATCCGTGTCGATTTTAGCTGCAGTCTGTCTTTAAACATGACATTATAAATGGACAGTTTGATGATGAAGTCTAATAGGTTTAGGATTTCAGCTCTATACTAAGTAATGTAGAATCTGTCCGGTTGTGCGACTGAAATGAATTTTACTGGATTATTAAATATACCTAGTTCTATTTTTTGTAAGGAACTGGCCGTGAATTAAAGCAACTAAAATATATTTATACATTACAGAAAATTTATCCAGGAGAGGAAAACGCAAAACCTTGGCGTGTTTTACTACGTAAAAGACTCTTTTACTAAAGACTATAACACTCTATCGCTGTTGAAGAAAGTGGAGCAGAACGTTGAGAGTGATTATGTAGATAGTCTGCGAACTAACTGTTACAAGGAAAGAAACTACAGTAAGTGAATTATATAGCTCTCTAGACTTTAGTTCACGACAGCCACAGTGCAGGTTTACAATGTGATGAAATATTATAAATGTGGATTAAGTGGTATGTCATGCATGTCGTATTTGATCTCGCATGGAAAAAATTTGTTGAGCCTTTTCGTACATGTATATAAAGTCTGTAACAGGGCTAGATTTACAAACTCTGTAGTCATTCACATTACAGAACATCTTGTTATAGTGGCTTTCTAATGCACAGTGGCCTCACTGTCCCAGTAATGGCACGACCTTCCACTCAGTTACAGTAGCTGCTTGTTTTGCTTGTGCAGGAGAAACTTTGTTATGGCGAGCAAGAAGCTTTGGGGATGCCAAGATGTATGAGAAGGCGAAGAAGTACGCAACAGCCTCCTGTGACAAACTGACCTACCTGTATGGAGCGTAGCCGACGCGTAACCTGCAGTAGTGTGCAGTTTTCTCACCTCGCCCCTGATGTGAGAGTTTTGCACTTATGTTTTTGGTGGGTTATCTGCTATTTGTTCATGGGATTAGGCGATCACGTACTGGGATTCTCAGTGTGATTGAATGTGTCCCTGATGCATAACGAGGATAGACACGCAGGCTGAGTTGCACGGAGTGGTAGGATAAGGGTGAGTGAAAAGAACGGCGATCATTACCATTGTTGTCCAGTGTCATTGGTTGAAATACGTTATTTACTGACATGGGGCGTGTTGGTTTTGTAGCCTTTGCTTAAAAACGGAATCTGCCACAGCAGCTGATCTTGATTGTGACAGTTGATTCTGAGTGTCAGTGATGATTGTTAATTGTGCCTATTAGCAGTGAAGTCTGATGGTCATATGATGACAGTGACACTTGACAGTGTGAGTTGACAGTGACAGTTGATGTTGAGCACTGATGGTGACATTATTGTAATCATCCCTCCTGCGTGTCTGCTGCGTGAATTTCCATGTAGTAGCACAAAAGTTCCTCTTGCCCGACACTATGACCTCACTACTCTAGAAGTATAGCGACATGTAGTGCAAAGTGTTACTACTACACCCTATTTCAAATGACAAATGTAGAGCTTTTTTGAAATTGATATCAAAAAAATTATAAGGACATGATCGATTATTTGTCCATCCCTTACAAAATGCATTGTGATTGCATAATGATAATGCAGTTGTTGACTGCCTGTCTTTTCTGCTATCCTGTCATCCCAGATGAAAAACAAAATTCATTATTACATCTATGTAAATTTGATTCTCGTGTGTATTATTAGTAACTATCATACTCTGATTGATTTATCATAAAGTCTAAACAGATGAATGTGTTTGATCTGTGTTGTTGTTTTTAATGATTGATTATTCACACCTGTTGAAAAATTCGTTTTGAGAATGTGAGAATATTTATAAGTCTATGTACAGAATGGTACGTTTAGAAAAGACAGATTTATTTAATATGTTGTGTCATGCTTGCTAAGTGTCATTGTACATTGTTAAAAAACCAAAAACTTGAAATCTTCTAATATTTCACATTAAATTTCCCACCTGCATAGTACAATAGAATCATACTTTGTATTGTCTTTAATATTTTGCAGATATAAAATGCACGGGAGAAGAATAAAGTGGTTGCTTGGTATGTGAGTTATGTTTCTGCAACTCTTACTCATGGATGTGAAAACGTTTTGCCTATCAATCATAAATGCTTATCTTTACGCTAAATGATTAAGTCTAAGAAGTAATTTAATATTCTGTCAAGTATTGGAATTTAAATTTTGTTTAGTATAGGTATTTACTCGATAATTCTGGTTATCCCTATTATAAACACTACACACTATAGTAAGACATGCCAATGCATTTTTTAAAGTGTAAAATTAGTAAAATGGTTAAATGTGATATTCAGGTTGTTGCTTCTATTCAATTTCCTCATGTTATCTTCATGATTTTTTACAATTAACAAATTTCATCATAATTAGCATTCCTACCATCACAATGAGACAATCCATATTTGCCTACAATGTTCCTAAGCTGGTATCCGTGTTACCCGTGTATCCCTTATCAAGTTCTGTACTGCTGCACTGTTGCAGGGACTCGTTTTACTTGTCTATCGTTCCTCTTTTTCGTTTGGTTTTTCTTGGTTGCTAGGTGGCACTAGCTTATGAAATTCATAGATCCCTATTTATACATATTTACTCTGTGGTAATACTGTAAGCTCACTGCCACCTACTAAAAAGGTGGAAACTGAAACTACGAGATATTTACATATTACTATAGTATATATTATGCATTCAGGGGTCATTGGCAGTATGTATATTATATATATATAGTAGAAAAGTTATTGGGTTTCAAGATATTCAGTTGTTAATATTTGAAAAAAGAATAATCCAACATTCCATTATACACAGATTCAGATCTGAAGATTCTATCAAGATGAAAGTGCTAGTGTATAACGGAATGTCAGATTATTCCTTTTTCAAATATATAATAAGTGGAAATATGTAATGTTTTGGAGTAAGGCACGGCATCCTAGTCACTAATCCAAAAGCGAGAATAGAAAAATGCTGAAAATTCTTCAAGCACCAGCACTATATGTATGCCAGGCTAGACACAGGTTTTTTAAACATGCGTTATGGTTGTTTATATGCTGATTGGTGTTGCTACTTGAGGAAGGGATTGTATCTAATCCTTTTTGGATAAGAAGGAAAAATAAATATACAATAAGTATTACAGTTTTAGAATTTTCATGGAGAGCATTTATGTATCTTGGGCAATTTTTGTAACAAACCATAACAATGGACAAAGAAAGTGCTATCGTTTTGTAGGGGTGTAAAATGTGTCATTCATTCATTGTATTATCAAATTTTGTAGATGTTGGTGGCTCAACAATGCAGTTCAGGAATAGTGGAATTTTGTAAGGCTTATGCATGTTATTAGTAAAATTGACATGAATTCCTGCAACTGGCTTTTAAAATACTTGAATACTATGAAGAGCAGTGAAACTGTAGGGATATTTTACAACCGTATCTGGCTGTATTGAATAAAGACTATTAAGATATATAGTTATCAGTTGTTGCGAGGCTATGTTGCACAAGACTGTTCACTCATGCAAAAACGTGAAAACGTTTTATTTTGTCATTCTTTGTGATAACAGTGAGTTTCAGTCTGTTTCTTTGAGACTTTAGCTAGAACAACGATTCCTATTATCAGATAACTGTGACGGCAATAAGACTGTGATTTATTGTCATGATTGCAACACCTCTAAAGTACATGCTGCTATTTAAACAACCTATCTTCTGGAGCGAGATAACTATGCCAAAACTCTCAGCACGTTGTCATTAAAGTGACCTATCGATTGAATAGTTGATTTCTTCTTATTTTCAATATACACCATAATCCATGTGTATTGTAAATTCACTAACTACTTTTTGTGTTTCTATAAATTATGTATGTGGTTGCTATGGTATACACTGTAAAGGTTACTGTGTTTACATATTCGTTCCATGTTATAACTATAAATAATTATTTCCATAACGCAACGTAAAAATGATCACTCTTTCTATCATACTCTGCATTATTAATACTGATGTAGAGTGATTGTATGGCAACCATATGCGCTATGTATAGAATTAGATGTTGCTGATCATTCAAAGGAGTCTTTATGCATGTCTTTATGCATTTTACAGAGTTAAGTAATTTAGTAGCTAGTCGACTGTCGGTTTCTATGGCCGAAAATTTTGATTTTTCAGAAACTACTGCGGTTTATTGTCATTACTCAACCCTGCAAATGCTTATATATTGTGAAATTCAACTCATTGTAATCCTAGTATATTATGGGAAAAATGGACATACTAATGCAAATTCTACATGTACATAGCCATTCTGGGGTGATAATTAGGAGTGTTCCCAACTTTAATGTCATTAATGGTCATAATATATATATATATATATATATATATATATGGTCATGGTCATATATTAGTTTGTGGTTTAATGTCATTTAGGTTAGGGTTAGGGTTAGGATTATCAATCATTAATCATTAATGATATCAAAGTTGTGAACACTCCTAATGAAGCGTATACGTTAGCCTCATTCTACAATGTGCATACATCGTTGCATAACCGTTTCACTTTCTTGTGGATTGTTAAAATGCTGTTAAACGTAGTTGTGTGCTGCATACATAGTGGGACAGGCAGAGAAGAGGGATAGAACCTCTTGCCTGGTGACTTTCTTTTGCAAGTTGTTCCTTTGTTTTAAATAATTTGACATTTTTGCATGCTATCTCGAATAAAACCCAACCAATGTGGAAGTGTACATACTTATAGTCTATGAGAGATCGTGTGAACATTTGCCAATCGAATAAAGAGCAGGTTATCACAGCATAAATTTCAGTGTAGAAGATACTAATCTTGTTCGTTGCAATATCAAGCAGATGGCCATTTCAGCAATTTTAAGAATTCCTGGCTCTGCCCAAACTATCTGCATCTGACCATGTGAAAGCTGAGAAATACTAACAACCGCGTTCTTTGCAATAACCTTTTATTTTGAAAACGGGATTAATAATTATAATAATATGATTAATAATTATGGCACAAGCATCACATTCTGTAATTTCATTAATTTGCAATTTTACAATTAGTAGTAGTTACAACCAACTCATTTTGGGCTAAACCCATGGGAATTGCTACCCATTGAAACAACATTTACAACTTGATCACACTCAGAATGTTATACCCCAATGCAAGTATAATTTTGGTAACAACCATTTAACACATAAATTACTATTAATGCCTTCACTCAATAGCACTCACATTTGCCAACAATTTAACGTTTTATAATACATTAATTTACATAACATCCCAGGTTCTGTACAAGAATATATTGGTCATAATTGGTATACGATATATACACTGCCACTCTTCATCTACGACTACCAAGCTACATGCACATTATATCAGGAGTGTATCAATATTGATACACTCCTGATTATATATGTGTGTGTATATCAGAAAAGTTGTACATGAACCTGCTACGTTAAAGTGCTGGAAACGGAATTAATGTATAAGGAATACCACCCATAGTAAGAAGTCCCTACCACTATAATAAACGCACTGTCAAAGGCATGATTATTCTGTTGCTGGTTAAACGGATGCTAGTAGTAAAAGGCATTAAAACGGTATATAGCCTGTGCCCAGAATAAGTCAAAAATATTTAAATAAATGACAACAATAGAGATATATATATATTATATTAATTAAGGCACTTTGGATGTATTTCTCTACATTGTGCACTTCTTTGAACTAACAAAAACATATTTGATTATACACTGCAACTGCATTCAAACGTCCAGTCATACATAAGTGCCACAGATCTGTCTTATGCTTGATTGTCCTTCTGCTTTTCAAAGTTAATAGCTAACATGCTGTTGAAAGAAACAATCTGATCTATGTATAATTATTGTAATCATTCTGCACAGTGATTACTACTTCAGATGAAACGTGGGCCAGCTCATATTGTGTGTAGTGTGTATATTATATCATAGATATATATACCAACCAATTTTGGTATATATATCTATGATTATATGAATCGTCCATACCACCATATAATCACAACATGTTTAAATGAGTAATCCAAATGTACACTGTCGGTGAACTGGAATAAAGCTGTAAAACGATAATTGGAATGTTGTTATTATTATGCCGTCTACAAACTCGTAAATGTAATTTGTAACTTTTGCTACAGATACCTACTATGCTTACTGTTACAGTTATTATAGCAGATAAGGCCTATGTCTCCTTGACCTCTGTTTAGCTACATTTTTGCTACAGAAGAGATTATTGGAGAATTCTGTTTTTCACTCTACTAACAGGAATTGGACGAAGAAGCCTAATTTCGTACCACCTAACAACCAAATTATTTCACATGATTTTTAAATATAAATAACAAAATACTTCCAAAAAATAACCTTGAAAATTTATCACTGTACATGGCAGTTGATACCCTGCTTTTCTTATACTATTGGCCCACCTAACCTCTTCTAAATGTTTAATGTTTTACTCCACTGTCACAGACTTTGCTAGGTTTCTTGGGCAATCCACCTAAAAAAAAAAGAATGAGGTGAGTACCTCATATATGATTCTGAATACAATAAATTTCACCAGAAGAAAGAAAGTAAGGTTTATTATTGGTATGCATTGGGGGCCGTACACCAATAGGCGTGTTCACACACAAGAAAAACCGCGCTGCTCATCCCGCTAATAGCGGAGATAATAGTGAGCTAATTGTGTCGTTGTTCACACAGGCGGAAATATCTCGCTAATCGCCGAGCGGGATAACAGGCGCCGCGGCGCAAATAAGCGCGCTTATTCCAAATTAGCGCAGTCGGAAGTGTTCTTTGCAGCGCGCTATTTTGAGCGCGATTTAGTGAGCTAATTGCGTTCACACTTGTAAAAAGCTCGGTTTTTCGAGCGGGCTGCAAAAACCGGGTTTTGCAGCCCGCTAATTCGCGCCAGTGTGAACGCACCTATTATTAGTTGTTATGTAAACACTTCATTCACACACTTTTTTAGAGGATATTATTAAATGTACATAAAGTCTAATTTTACTGATATAGCAGCCAAGCACATTTATTTAGTGCACTGTTTACAAGAAGTCCCTATGCAATTTATTTATCGGCAGTTTAGAAATGAAATTTTTACAACTAAAGCTTTCATGAAATTCTGACCAAATACACTTAGAACATTAAAACCCCCCTAAGAATTCCATAAGTTTTCATCTGACATTATTACACCAATAATAATGACGCCATTAAACCATTATGAATTTCATACGAATTTTCATCTAGCACGACTACACCACTAAGAATTCTATAAATTTTCATCTAATACCGTCAGACTGCCAAGAATTCCGCGTATTTTGATCTCACACTGTTACAACCCACTATAATTCCCTGAATTCCAAACTAACAGCGCTACACATCTAAGAATTCCACAAGTTGTGAACTAATGCCATCACGATTAGTTAACGTGTGCATACACGTGCTACTATATTTTTTTCTTCATGTTGTATAGCACTGTTTTGTACTGTATCACTCAGAAATTTTATCATATTAACTGCTCAACACTATTGCATTTATCAGATTTTTTCTCCATGAAAAAGACTGTACATGTACTTGTATTTGAATTACATGCAATAAAGATTTAATAATAAAAATAATAATAATAATAAGACTCACGTCGCACTTCTTCAGAACGGCGATGTGGTACGAGAGCAGCTGTAGCGGGATGGTGGTGAGGATGCTGCTAAGGCAGTCGACGGTGTGCGGCACCTCGATGTATCGCATCTTCTCCACGTGCTTCTTCGTCTCGTCGTCGTCCTTCTCCAGGATGATGATCGGGCGGCCGCCGCGCGCCGTCACTTGCAGCAGTGCGTTCATGCATTTCTGTGTGCAAGCAATCAAGAGACGGGTAAAGCAGAATTGTCATAAACATCATGAATACTAAGTTTATATCGTAATGACTATGTATAAAACTTCATGTTGAAAGGATTAGACTCGCACTGTCAGAATTATTTTAAGTTTCTCACATCGTGCCCCAGAAACCAGCTGGCACAAGCTGGGGGAGCCTGAGGGGGACAGGTAGGAATGGAGAAGTTTGGCTGGTAAGCTAAATGCCCCCATGGCATAAAAGGACAAAATAACGAACAATCGTGGAGCAAGATAACCAATTAAGTAAAGTGAGTATAAGAATATAATTGTTTGTCTTTCATTAAAAGTGCTAACAACTGTCTTAAATCATATTCTTTTGACAAAGAGTGTGAGAAAATATTCTAAGAGTGAAGGGTATGGACTTCAACAAAGGCTAGCAACCAGCATGTCAAGGAATGACCTACCGAGTACACTTGGTCGCGCGTTATCACCATCATCAAAGGCATATTGGAATCGACGAGTGCAAGGGGTCCATGTTTCAGCTCTCCTGCCAAGATACCCTCCGAGTGCATATACGTCAACTCCTTGATTTTGAGTGCCCCCTCTAGGCAGGTAGCGAAGTTGAAGCCTCGACCCATGATGAGGAGAGATTTCTTATCGTAGAGTTCTTCGGCAAGCACCTTGACTCTCTCATCGGTTTTCAGCACTTCTCTGATTTGATCTGAAATAGAATTGATTGCGTAATGCATTCGGCAAAAATTGAACGTGGGAAACGCTGAATTTTAAAACAGCTAAACCACCATACGAATACCATATGCTAAAATTCTAAAAACAAATTGCCTACTAGATATAAATTTTACATGTTAATGCTACAAACATTCTACACCACATTATAGAAAACTGGTAGGTTATTTGCATATACTGTATACGCTGTATATTTCGTGGTGGTTTAATTTTCGCGAATTTCGCGAATGCGTTTCCGACCGCGAAAATAACAACACGCGAATAATTCATACCGAATAATACCGAGTACTTAATTCATAATTCATCGACCGCGAAATTAACCACTTGCGAAATTGCCTGTCAAGTCTGAATTCGCAAAAATATCTGTACGCGAAATATATGGCGTATACAGTACCTGGGAGTTCTCCAAGTGCTTCTATGATTTCCTGCCTGCGAGGCTGCAGGGAGATGCGGTCTTCACATATCATCAGTCCAAACATGACGAGAGAGATGATCTGACTTGTGTACGCCTGCGATAGGCACACAGAGCGTTAGAACTTGCTGTACGGATCACACGAATACATACAAATCTAATAAGAATTCAACAAATGTACAATATGCACAATTCCCTGAAAAATTCGAGCTATGTGCTGCCAATTAATGCTAATCCATAAAAGTTAGTTAACTAATGAATATAGTTTTTGCTCTAAGCTATTATAAATAAGGGACGCTTAGAGCTAAGGGTAACAACAGAATAATTTCAGCAACTGTGTAGGCTCACAGTGTGATTGCCAATCTTAACAATAATTATGCCCACACACAACACCTTCCCCTACCTTTGTACTTGCTACGCCAATCTCTGGCCCAGCATTTATGTGAATACCACAGTGAGTCTCACGAGATATACTGGAGCCGACAGTGTTGGTGATGCCGACTGCAAGAGCCCCCTGGCGCTTGCAATAGCGTAGGGCCATCAGTGTATCAGCCGTCTCTCCTGCAGATACCATACAGAATTATGAAAATGCATAACTCTGTCTACCCCCAACATAATGCTACCACGATCAGATTGTTAAAGGGATCCTTTACTTTAGGTTCTAGGGTTATTTTCAGTTAATTTAGGTTAAAATTATGCTAAATAAAAAGTTTCATGGTTCAATCACCATTAGAAATTTTTTTTGTTTGTTTTAAAACTAGCGACTACAGTTCGATTACAACGATGGTGGCGCCAATCAAAGCGCACGATCTGAAAAGTTGCACAAAACAACTTTTCAGCCAAGGGCTACAGACCGAGGGTGTTTTTTATTTATTAATTTAAAAGCAAAAGGATTGTAATATCTTATAAACGACATATAGTTTCAGTTATATTATGGATAAATTTGTCCTAAAATAAACATTGTTCGGTTAAATAGCATTTAGGTATAAATATAATTGCACCTTTGTGATTAGCCCTCGGTCTGTAACGTGCAAAATATACTGGGAAATGTGCAACTTTTTCAGGGTGGCAGCACGGTCGCGAGTGTCAATGGCTCCGTTCAAATTTCGTAGCGTTAATGTATAATTAATTATATCAATTAAATTAGGTATCTGGTAACAAGTACGTGTGGGTAATGGGTATAGACGATTTGTTATACAGCAAGTACAGTTGTATGCAGTAAAATCCTAGAGTCTAGTATCCCTTTAACAAAAAGAAGGAATGCGAAAGTGAGACTCGTGACAGCAATAACTATTTACGTTTCTGACAACAAGACCCTGGTCATGGCGCAAAATTAGCACTGGCCCACCGGCATATGCCGGCAAATTATTTGGAGGGCCGGTAACATTGGCAAAACACCAGCCCTCCGAGCCGGTGGTTTCAGCTGTGTTAGCGAATACCTACATTTTTATTTATAGCCTACATTACTGTTTTACCTGAACTTCTGAAGGATATGACGACTTTGACGCCATAATTTATCAACATTTTACAAATTTGAAATCGAGAACGCAAGCGTGAAACATGACATTGATTTTACAAACAAAATTTGTGTGGGCTGGTAAATTACAGTGAGGGCTGGTAAAAAAAATACTGTTACCAGCGCTGTGGGTCGGTGCAAAAAATCTGAATTTCGTGCCAAAACCCTCACATTGTATTTAAGGATATCAACATTGATGCTACTTAATTAAATGACTTAATGCGCATGCCTGAAAGCACGAGAAGAGTGCAGCCTGCCAAAGCCTGCATCAGACGCTTACCCGACTGTGAGATGAAGAAGCAGACGTCGTCGCGGAAGACGGGAGTGTTGCGGTCGAGGAAGTCCGACGCCAGCTCCACCATAACGGGAAGCTCAGTGAGCTCCTCCAGCAGCTGCCTCGTCTGCAACGTCACAGTGGCGTCATCTCGTGGCAGAAAAACTAAACTTTCTTAAAACAATAACTATTTTTGTGTGTTTTTTTACATTTCAATTCAACAATTCAGCTCCACCATGACGGGAAGCTCAGTGAGCTCCTCCAGCCTCAGCCTCCAGCAGCTGCCTCGTCTGCAACGTCACAGTGGCGTCATCGCGTGGCAGAAAAACTAAACTTTCTTAAAACAATAACTATTTTTGTGTGTTTTTTTCGTCACACACGTCCCACTGGTCTGCGCACCACACACGACAGCCGTCACACGTCCCACTGGTCTGCGCACCACACACGACAGCCGTCACACGTCACACACGTCCCACTGGTCTGCGCACCACACATGGTTTACTCACACTGACATAGCCACTAAAATTTGCAGATGATGCATGCCCCCTTGGACATTGTTGGTTGGTCAATCTAGACCACATTGTGTGCCCTTTCCTGCATGCACACCAAAATGACAACTTTGCGAGACGAGACTACATTGCTAACCACTGTTTTTAGAACATCACATCCAAGCAATGATTGCCAAATATGTCTGTTAACCACAGGTGGTGGATAGCTCAATTTATGCTCACTTAAGTCATAAAAGTAATCATGAACCAATTAAACTTACAGCTAGGGCGCTGTGATAACTAGTACCACAAGCAATGAAAATCAGACGACGGCAGCGTCTTATCTCAGTAATGTGTTCTTTCAGTCCACCCAAGACAACAGTCCCATCTTTGGGTATTAGTCGGCCCCTCATGGTGTTGACAACAGACTCTGGCTGCTCAAATATCTCCTTTTGCATGAATGAGCTGTAACAACCTAGTAAAAAACAGTTAATAATTAATAACAGTTAATGATTAATAAATAGCAAATGACAAAAAAATATTCAGTTAATAGTGAATTAATTGCTAATAGAATACTATAGGATCCATTTTATTTACGTGATCAGAAAGGTGTTATTCTGCCTCATGCACAAGCATGGGTTCCTAAACACCTGCACGTACTGTACCTTTCATGATCTGTTTCATCTCCATCATAACAGTTTGGATCTCGCGTGTGGCAAATTGATCCTTTTTCTTCATTGAGGTGTGTCTGTGGATGGTCAGACCTGTAGACAGATCGAGTCTGTTACGATAGTTTATAGGCATGGTGAAGTACAACAGTAGAGTCAATACCAAAACAGTCAGTATTTTAACACTGCTACTGAAACAAATTTCATTATGCCTTTATTAGGGTTAATAACAATTAGGGAATCAACTCAAACTCACGTGAGCCACATGACGTAAACAACTGATAACAATAAGTAACAACTGATATATATTTGACCTATGCAATCACATCGTTTTGCTTGCCAGTACTAGAACTGACGATCAATGATGTGTATATCACTATGGGCCACAATGCAGCCAGAAGACAACTTGGGGAGACAGTTGGATCAACCGTGACAGATAAATCACCATTTTAAATGAGCAACATTTATTTATACTTACTGCCACCACTGACAGCTGCTACATCATCATCCTCCAAATAAATCATTTGATTGGTGTGCTCTATGAGGGCACTACAGACACAGAGAGTAAACATATTAGCTGTACTTCAAACATCATGTCACCTTCACAACCCGCAATACCAGACATATTATCAAGAAATGCATATCACACACTTAACGATACCAGTCATGTAGCCGAGATATACAGAAAAGTGTGAAAAGTGTGTTATTAAGTCACATAACACATTTGAATGGCATGTGTGAAAGGGTACGACTCCTACTGTAAAATAGCAGATGTTCTTGTAAAAAACCAAAGCCTGTCCCTCTCTAACCATGCCCAACATTCTATTACATTACCAAAAAAATTTAGATTAAAAAACACTGTTCATACATGGCAAATAGCAAATGCGCATGATAACTACAACACAAAACACTCCTTGAAAACACCTCAATACATTGTTAAGGCATTCAATTACACATAACACAGAGAAACTTCCTGCTCCTTTTTCAAAACCCAGCTACTGTACACGCATCATTTACCTGGCATCTGAAGCGAGGAAGTATTCGACCTCGTGACCTTCAAGCGTGGTCACTTGCGTGATGTTGTCATTCACGTACGGTGTTGCTGGGACCTCGCTGATGCTCACAAGGCTCTGGCGGTCGGGGTTGAAGCTGCTGCCACGCCTCACCTTATCATCTGAATCGACATGTACACCCACAGAGAAAAACCTATTGTTAATATACACGTTTAACAATGGTGCATGACAGATATCCGTGTAATCATCACGGCAAGACTTGGGTCGCAATTGTTCCTCTTTGCTCAGTATTAACATGGACTATAAGATTATGAGTAAGATGTTTTTAGTTTCAAGCATTTCTATGTACCCCATGTTATATTTATATAGGGTATATAGTGGATTTTAGTTTAATTTACTTCACAAATGGTCTCGACTGATCCGCAAGAAAAGATAAATTACAAACCATCACCACCATGTATTTACCAAAGTCATCCAGACTAGTGACTGGATGTCCAGCAGACTGTAGCTGCTGCTACAAACTACAGTTTCTGACTATGGAAATACTTTAAACTGCACAGAAATACAGATATTTAAGACATAATTGACGTACCAATACAGATTCTAACATCACAATTAGTAGCAAATGCACAGTTTAACATTTGATAAGAAACTGCTCCAGTTCACAAAACTGCATACTGCATGGCTTCATGAAATATGTTAACGTCATACACATCACCTCTCAGCTTACGTCCAATCTGGAGAAAGGAACTTGTCTAAGAAACTATAGACAACAAAAAACGTGCAATACCTTCCAGTCCTGTCGACATGCATTACAGGGGTCAAGAACCAGAGGTGAGTCAGGGTGTGTACAGTATTCCATGCCAAAAGTCAGTGAGATATCGGCATTGGCACATAAAAAATAGAAATTGAATAGGACCGCAGTGATAACACATCTATGGAAAAAAATGTGCTACCATGCTTTGTGTATATAAAAGAGACATTACCACAAAAAGTGGGCAAACTGTAACAAATCTAAACTACGTCTGGGTTAACACAAGTTTACCAAGAATAGTATTAGAAGTGCAGATGGTGCAAATGTCCTGCAGAGATAGTCGGTCAAGTGCCAAGAAACAAAAGAGGTCTAATTATTATATGCTGGTGCAGCTGCTGTCCTTTTCAAGGAAACGTTTGCAATTAATTCAATGTGAAGAATGGGAGTTATCACATCACTTTTCCTCCAGCGTGAAATTGATGATGTAGTACTATGATGAACATATCTATACAATTACTGCACAGATATGTTCATGGTACTGTGTACAGGTATGGTAAGACACATGCATCTATCCATTCCACCGATATATTGGTCTACAGGTACATCAGTGACTTGCTAATAGAATCTATCTTAGGGATTACATACAAAAGATCCTAAACAAGAACTACGACACAGACGACACCAAATAATCTTGGATAACATAAAGCAGCAAGATTACACAATAGAGCTATGCACTGGCTGGCAGGCAAGCAACTACTGGTATCTACAGATTGGATGTGCGGCAAACGCACCTTTACTGTACATAACAGGGATGTGATCCGAAGCCAGCTTCACCTTGGTCTTGATTCCCACTATCAGAGGACTGCCTCGACTGAAACAAAAAGAGAGGTTTATCGTAAAATGCATTTTGTGCCCACATTGTATTTATAGAGCGATATTATTAACACAGTTGAGTGCTCCTTTCATCGTATAATTCCACCCTAAAAAGATAATGCAAAACGTCTGGACCGTGAGATATCATATGGAATTTCAACACTCATGGACAGCTTTTTTCCAGGAGTTTCCATGACCTTAAAGGTCCACTTCTCACGACTACAATTCCACTTCCAAGATATTGGCCGAATACAATCTTTGTGCTGCGTACAATTAGATCAGTGATTAAAGCACAAACACTCACACAAAGCAAGTTTTATTGTTTCTCAGACAAGATAAGCATATATCATGTATATACTACATTTCAATGACTTTCTAGGACCAAACATAATAATAGCCAATATTCCAGGACATTTTAGGACAATAGCCTATTTTCTAGGAGCTTCCAATCCCATAGCATATTTTCCAAGATTTTTAGACTTGAAAATAGCATATTAAAATTCTAAGACTTTTTAGGGATGCTCCGGTACCTGTACAAACCCTGGAGATGAATAAGTGAATGATAAGTTGAATTACAAATAAGAAATCATTTAGTGTTAAGGTAACAATACTTTTCTAGAAATGTGAGACAGTACCAGAGAAATGGAACAACAGTAATTAACGGTTTAAACAGTATGTTACAAGTCACTGTTCAGCAGGCTAAACAGACAACACCGAAAAGAAGCGACTTCACCCGAGTTGATAGCTAAAATCAACTCGACTCCTTGACGGTATCGCCGTCTAAAGAGGAAAACACCGGTGTTTTGATGCAAAAGGACACTGATTACGTACCGGCTGGCAACCAGCTCCCCTGGGTAGTGACTGCTCATGAAGACAAGCGAAAAGGCTCCTTCCTGCAATGGATACATGACTGAATACACATAGATATTCTAATATGAAGAAATGAAGAAAGTTACGAGTTTCATGTCCGATGTAAACCCTACGACCAACTCTAAGAATACATTCAACAGGAATGTCAACCGCATGCACTTTACAGGCATCAGATTTACACATGATTTTCAAATCTAAACAGAAGCATGTACATGCAGGTAGTCGAAGGTCACTTACCAGCTGCTGAATGACATGCTCTACAAGCTGCCGGAAGCTCATGTTTTGGTGTCGGTCATAGTAGTACTTCACAAGCTTGGAAATCACTTCTGTGTCTGTTTCGGACTCAAACACGCAGTTTTTCTTTTCCTAAATGGAAGAAGCAAAAGTGATTAAAGCAAGGATTTCACACATTTTTACCAACCGTTTTCGTATTTTCTCAACCTCTTTCCTCAATTTGTGGTGATTGTTGTGTCGGAGTCATCAGTAAAAAGTCCGCTAATAGGTGAGAGCAAGTTTATCTACACTTATGCAGTTTTCCAATTTATTCACTTTAGCAGTAAGTTTTAAAACTTAAAAAAATATTTCTAATAAATATTGAACATTGAAATTTTTTATGTAGCGTAATTCAAACCTATTTTAACTAAAAATATGCAAGGAGCCTAGAGTCATGTATCCCTTTAAGAATGTCTAATGACATCGTAAACATTGTGAAAAACTACAAGTAAAATGCATTTTTAAGTGACTTCTTTAATCACCATAATAAGTTAACTTACCAGATATACCTTGACCTCTTTATAATTGGTGATGATTCCATTGTGTACAACAATGAATTCTGTACAGAATACAAAATTAAACACGTTAATCTAGTTACTAATGAATTCTCTGCTATGGAATGACTGCTTGAGATTTATTGAGGTGAGTGAGAAATGTGAAAGCTGACAGATTATTTAGTGCTAGATTTTTGCAGTGAAAGATCACTCATCTACACACATAGCTGGAAAAATCTGATCATGAAGAAAGTAGTAACTAATAGAAAACATGGCATTTACAGCATATATGCATGCATTCAACATACATGGACTGTAAAAAAGAAACAGATAATTCCTTCAACAGTTTTTAAATGAAAGGCACATAATCAGCAGAATTATTATTAATTATACAGAGCATGAGTGGTGCAGACCATTATTAGTGTCGCTCCTTTGGGGATGACAATTTACCACACTGGGAGCGCCATGGGTGGCCCAGCGAGTATGAGCAATGCCAACGTGAAGGTCAAATACTCTACTGAAGTCCAGCTGCCCTGCGTTCCCTGAAGAACAGTAGACATACAGTGGGAATAACCATATTTATAAGCTAGGGACGCATGACAATATTTTTAAGACAAGATTCATGACAACATTTTTTAGGAGAAGATTTATCAGTTTATTTCTCAGTGCAACTATGTATTTTGGATGCGTGCCCACGCATGTACGTATGTGTGTGAGCAGGCCCAATCGTACGTGTGGTGGTGATGGGGGATGGTGTTCAGATAAACACTAGGTACATAGTAATACTAAATACTATAGTAATAGTAAATACTAGATACACTAGGTGAACAAACACTGGTAGCCATATAATACATAGGTTGTACACTAAAATAGGTAGCATACTTACTCTGGATTTCATCCTCAAGTGCCTTCACCTTGCCAGGCATTTTGATTAAGGTCATCATGTAGGGATCATCGATGCTGTTGGAACCCTCAATCCCAATACCTGTGATGAGAACAGACAATCTAACTAAAATATTCCTAATGATAAATCCACATGCACCAATGTACTTTCGTACCTGCTATTCATCTTGGATGCGATGAGGTGTTTCTAACAGATGGTCAACAACTCAACATATATCACAATTATGCGTTTTTGTACATTTTGAATTTTTTTTATATTTTTCTGTGTCAACAGTTCAGTTCTCCAAATGGGTCGATATGATCGAGTTGATCAATTCACTATATAATTCACATATACGAGCTCTTCATTTACACAGCTCACAGGCTGCTTAAAATAAACATTTTCTTGAGGTTTCAGACCCTTCCAAACAGCTAAGTCAACAAAAGTGCGCCTAACATAGGAGCATAACGGAACATTCACATGTAGTGTCCCTTTACCATTGGTTGTACTTTTACATCTATTGTGGAAACAGATATACGAGAAGTCATGGCTATATTCAGTGTGGGGGAGTTCAAAATATTTATCAATCACTTGACCTAATGCTAATTATCTATGTCTGGGTCAATGTATGTTTGTGAGTGCGTGCGTGCAAGTGCACGTATGTCTGGAATACTTTCTTTGTGTCCTCCTCTATAACAGGCTACTTTGGAAAGTTGCCGAGAAGTGGTGGATAAACAGCCATGACCATAATATGCTGGCCACTGCAGACGCCGGGCTGATGGCCCTGTCACACCTTGACGACTTACCAACGTAAATTTGGTGAATACGCTGGCGTACGTCGAATAAGTTATGGGTAAGCTTTGTATAAGCTTTGTATAAGTTAAGAGCTCGCTGAAGAACGCTGAAGAACGCTGAAGAACGCTGAAGAACGCTGAAGCACGCTGGTATACGTCGTAGTACGGCAAGTACGTCAGAAGATTTTGAGGATTGCGTATACCAGCGTGCTTCAGCGTTCTTCAGCGAGCTCTTAACTTATACAAAGCTAATACAAAGCTTACCCATAACTTATTCGACGTACGCCAGCGTATTCACCAAATTTTTCATACGTCGGTATACGCTGGCTATCGTTGGTAAGTCGTCAAGGTGTGACAGGGCCTTGACTTTGACCAAATAATATGGCTATCTAGGTGCTATCTAGTGCTACCATGAACCTGTTTATACTACAGCAGTACCACGAACATATCTATACAAAGAGTATATTATTATATCAGCCGACATTCCATCTATCTGCATAAATTTACACACGAGCCTGATCTGCTGAGTTACTTAACTACACATAAACGCGTACATAGACGGCAGCCGATATCGGAGGCACATGTCTTACTGTGCACCTGTTGATCAATACACTACACATCTGGAGTAAAGTAACTGACTCATTTTCGATTATTCAAATTTAAAGAGATGCACGCTGATAACAGTAAGCCTGTCTGACAGATTTAATCCTATTTGCATTCCACAAAGTCTCATGCAACCAGCCGCACCTATTGCACATGCCGTCTAGATCAAACCCCTGCGTGAACACTTGCTTTATGACACATCCATGAAACCTCGACGCATATACTCAATTTTAATTTTTGAGTCCAGCCACATAATTAATTAATTATCAAAGTTGGGCAATCAGAAACGGACTTAAAATGTGCATAAATGTTTGGACGTGGAATTCTATGGCATGCACGTACACATTCATTAATGATTGAACGGTGAAATTGTAGTGTGCTACGTCCAGACACAAGTCACACGTACCGTCCTAATTTATAAAGCTTAAAATATCTCCTAATTAGTAAGAGTTCACGAATGTAGTTAGAATAATTGCTGCTATATATTGCTGCTAATGTTAAAAATTATCAACTATTTATTAATTTACGACTCTTAGCTATAGTGCAGTCTTAGACTAGTGCATAGACTAGACATAGACTAGTGCATAGACTGCATAGACTAGTGCAGTACTTACCTAAAGCATGTACAGTACAGTGTGTGGTGTTATGCACATACACCTCAACCAGACAACGGCATAAATAACCCATCTGAAGCCCAGTATTATACCAAGTGCTAACCCGACAAGGCTGTGAGACTAATGCCAATATGAAATTAGCATGAATATGGACGATTTATGATCATTTCATAGAGTTAATGCTAAAAAAGCAAATGCTACTGGTTACAAGTTGATTCACATGCGTTTCGAGTATCACAATTTCTTACCTGCAGAGTCGTAGCCTCTGTATTCCTGTCTCTGCAACCCCTTCACTAAGATTTCAATTATCTCCTTCCTAGTCTTCGGCACCAGCCAGTTCAAGTAAGCAAAGATGCCTGCAAATATAAGATTCTATGAAGCTAGACCGCATGTATTTATATAAACGTAACATAAAGGTGCAACATAATAATAGTGAACCTTCACGATAAAAACTAATATAAATTAATACTAACTCATTTTAAAACTAACATAAATATAATCAGGGATTTGTCATAATAACCACTGATATAATGCAGATCAACCATCAGGATGACAAGCCACAAGATGGGACAAATCGTTTGTAGTTCGGAACTTCGGTTTCATCCCACTAAATATGATAACGAGCCATACTACTGCTATACATACATACGTTATCAGGGGTATCATAATATAGATAATATAATCTAATAAGAATATATATATAAATAGATAATATAATCTATATTATGACACTCCTAACGTTATCATATCTACCACCCGACCAGACAAAACTATATTCATCTATGTAATATGATGATGACACAATACTGCCATCTGCATATATATGCGCACACACGCACACGTACACGCACATTGCACACACACACGCACACTAAACAGTAATATATATATGCTATCAGGAGCTAATAATGACATAATTTGTCATTATTAGCTCCTGATGTTATATCTACCACCCGACCAGACACAAACTAGATATTCATCTATCATCATCTAGATATCTAGATTTCTAGATATCATGATGACACAAGACCGCCGTCTGCATATATATAAACACGCATGCGCACGCGCACGCACACGCACACGCACACGCACACGCACACGCGCACGCTCAAACACCCACACACACACACACGCACACGAGCAAGCGCACGCACACACACGCACACGAGCAAGCGCACGCACACAAACACGCGCACGCGCATGCACAAACTCACACACACACGCACATGTGCATGCGCACACGCACGCACGCGCACACGCACGCACGCACGCACGCACACACACACACACAAGCTAATATAATACTATAATGTACTATATATATGCTATATGTACCACCCGATCAGACACAAACTATATTCATCCATGTAACATATGATGACACAAGACCGCCGTCTGCATATATATATATATACGCATGCGCACTCACACACGCACGCACATGCCACATACACTAAAGCTAATACATATATAGTATAATATTAATATGCTATTAATATATCTACCACCCAATCAGACACACTCTATAGATGAGTATTTGCGTGATGTCGTGTAACATGATGTCACACGACCGCCGTCTGCATATATATATCAACACGCGCACGCACTATGCACGCACTATGCACGCACGCACGCACGCACGCACGCACGCACGCACGCACGCACGCACACACACACACTATATAGCTAACTACTCTAGCATGCTCATATACTTTAATACCCATATCCACGTGTACTTGGAAATATTACTAGCTAATGTTATTAAGTTTCGCTAAAAGGCAACTCCCACTTCAGAACATTTTATTGACCATATATATAGCCTTATCATATAATCAATGATAGGTCAATATACGATCATTCGTTATTATCTAGAGCAGACAAAGTTTGTGAAAATGGGATCAGCGTACGTATAAGATATATCCAGATAAGCATCTATAGCGACCTATTTCCATATAATCAGAAGTATAGATAATAGGAGTAGGGATAGGGTAGTAGGTAATTGTCTACTTCTGATATAATCGACCTGATCAACCGTATTTTTTTTAAAGTTGGTTTTATTCAATAATGCGGTAAACACCATGCCGAGCTAAACCCACATTCTGTTCGACTACTCAGCAAGTAAGTCAATTACCTTAGCATAATACTCAGCTATGATACAGTTGTAATTAGCATATATACATCAAACTTTTACAGCAAAAAACACTATTTTGCTTCAATAGCAATGATGATTTGCAAGGCACGGAAGATCTTGCTAATACACGAAAAGAAAACGAAAGCATGTACTCATTTCCTAACCAACTAAACATTAGATTGTACAGCGGAAAACACGCAAACTTTCTTTATTTACGTGCGTACTAATGTATAAAGTTCACATTCCAGTCTGATATTCGTGAATCTAAATACGCAGACGGACGGCAGCGGCAACGATTGTAGATGAAACACTTTGACGGAGCGCATTAGTGACACATTTTGTCATAAATTGGCCACTGCTACGCATTCAAGTGGAACTATTTGCCCTGCAGCTACGAGAAGTAGGTTACGGAGAACAGCGCTTGGTCGTTCTACATTCGCTTTCCAACCGCATCGGCAGATTTTCAAACGTCACAGCGGCTTATATGTGACACATTAGAAAAGAGGTACCCGTAGTAACGATCCGTCTATACAGCGGAGAGCGAGGAATACACGAGTTCCGTGCCTCACAGTCAGACTACACAATGAGTAATGGCTCATGAAATTGCAATCCTAATCGCAGAAAGTAAAAAAATAACAGTGCTGGTGAAGGTGACACACATCTATTCATCCACACGCGTAAGATCGCAGCAAGCCGACCAGACTGGGTGGGACAGTGGGATGGTCGATGAAATCACCAAATTACGTTGCTACCTGCACGTATACATCGCACCAAGATTGCACCTGTAGATCTGATAATGACGATCGAGGCGATGATAGAGGCGATGATATAGAAGTGAAACGAAACAAAACGACAAGGCGAAACTAGTGTTCATGTTCGTAATTGTTGTATCTAATGATACTACATTACACTACCCTAAATTAAACTATACTAAACTAACTTATCCAACAAACGCAAACATCAGGAAGAAAGCTGACATCGAAACAATCAGCATGTTAATAAAAAGAAGAAGATGGAAATGGATTGTCCATGTCATCAGAACGAAGAAAGATTAAACCCCACGCATTGCACTGACAAGGGGGCCAGAGGGGGAAGAGAAAAAAGGGGAAGACTAAGGGAAACATGGCAAAGGGCAGTGGAGAAAGGATTACACTAGGGTTTAAAACATGGAACGAGGCCGAAAGAGCTGCCACAGATAGAACGTCATGGAAAATTTGATTTCCAGCCCTATTCTCCATGAGGAGAGAAGGTACTAAGAGAAAGAGAAACTAACTTATACCTGCCATGTTCTGCAGCACACGTCTATTTCTTGGAGGTAGTATAAACTGGTGCGCTATTGTGTATTGATATAACAGACCAACAATAGCTCTAAGTATCCACAGAACCTGGTTGTCACAGGCAGCAGTAAAGTTCTTGTAATAAATTGTTTGTCAAAGTCGCAATAAAGTGTCACTGCGTGGAGCTTGAGAGTCTTTTGACTGTGGAACACACTGAATATAAGTCTGTACATGCTGGGTGGGCTGGTATACATACATACAGTGTCATACACATTAGGTTACTCCCACTTACAGGCAGGGGACTTATATCCAGCTTACGATTTGAATATAATTGGTTTGATAAATTTGGGCAGAAGATTCCAGTGTATCTCACTTTCCTTATTTCATTCGTATGGTTTTGGTGCTAAGAAGAGGGGGTGAAAATCTAATTTATTTTATATCCTACAACTGCGAGCCAGAGGGGATCAGTGACTAAATGTGCACCAACTGGTTTGCTGAGATTCAATACACAACACTAATATTTCCTGTGACGCATCTCCCCTCCCTATCAACTGTAAAGAAGTATAATGATAGGGAAAGAGTTCATTACTACGAACCTCATAATTATTGTTACTCGTGCAGGTCAGAAATTAAGATCAGAGGCACGTTTACAAGATGGCTGGGCTGGCACTTTATGCTGTATAGTGGGTATCACTGGGTTTCAGCGAAGATTTCTCTACATATATAAACCTTATAGTGCTAACTTGCCGTCAATGCTCTTCGATTCACGGAAGACCAGTAGCTAATGAACTGAACCCACCCACACCTTGTGGCAAACACTTGCCCATTTAATAACTATAATGAGAAAATAAAATCATCTCGGCCAAGTTGCACGAGGCATGTAATTGTAATTTAGATTTACAGGTCAGTTTTGTAATTCACACACGTTTTTTTGCAAAGAAGTCGCTAAGGTGAGATAACAGGTTGATAAGATCGCAGCACAAATCATACATTCTGGATGCACCACCACCACCACCACAGGTCCACAACTAGCGTTTTCTGCACGAGTAGACATTGATAACGAATGCAATAACTTGTCTCATCTCACACTTATATATATATACAGTGTCATGTGGCCTGAAGCAACGGTTATGCAACGTGGCGAACTGAGTATCTTCACGTACCACTCTCTCACAAGTATTTACATTCACAGTCGCCCACATGTTGCTGGCGTTGTACTCAAACAATCGCAAATTATTGTTGCAAGCTACACACATTAACCTACTTCATCCCTCACAGTCACCCCCTCGGGATGGGTCTGAACAAGGCGAATGACCCAGTAGCCCAAACGTGCACGGAGACTCACTGAACACAAGCTGAACATGGGGTCCCTCCACCGCAGGGGATGCACGCGGCTGCACGGCCATATATACAAGCATAAAACCCAGCACTCACTGAATCGTGAATGAGAGAAATAATGACACGTCTACTTGTAATTGCAACTGCTCCGCACGAACTCCCATTACATGACCACATTGGTGTACGTACACTATATTATTGCTGCCAACCCCAGTTCGTGCTAAGAGTTAAATATGGGATTTTGCATTTAATACATGCATTATACAGTATGTTTCATGCAGTGTTACTGTAAGCAAAATGATTGAAAGGATTAGAAAAAAAAGTCATGAAGAGAACAGCATTTTTAAAGAGGCCCTATTTAAGAATGAACGAAAATGAATGACTTTAATATTCCATAATTAATGAATGTTTGTAATTAATGATACCATAAGCTTGGCAACAGCTGCTGAGTAAGTCTCCCTACATATTATCAAGAGCTAATAATAAGAGGTATTATTAGCTCTTGATATTATGTTACATGGAAATGTAGCGCCATATGGTATCATCACACCTGGGGTATACAACACGTGATGTTTGTTATTCACATCTCCACCTCACTCATAAACAAAAAGTTCAGACAAAGTTTAGACAGTATAGATGAATATGAACACATCTTAATCAAATTATATATTCAATGTGCAAATGGCAATCTTGAGAAGATTTTGTGTCTATAACCTCAGTGGGTCCGTGTATAATCTTGCAGTGAGTAGTACATAGTCAGTACCTCGTATAGCCTACAATCTATGAACTGTCATGTATTTATCTATCTATCTATTAGGTATGGGTTACAGCCTACTTTCTGAAGATACATCTTACATTTTGTGCTTCCATGAGTAGACAATGGCTGACCCTTGATCAAATAGTGTAAAACAGCACATATAAGGTCATTATTACAGAGTACATTAATAATCAGCAAGCTAGCAGTAACATTCCATTGCTGTGGGGAAACTCAACGAGACTAGATTACTATAATTAATAAATAACTTCAGCTAATATTATAGTGATGCTAACAATACAGGACCACGCATACTTCACTTAGTAGAAAAACAACTTAAAATAAATAACAAAACTGTCAAAGTGTGCTATATTTTGGCTATAAATTCAAACAAGAAATCCACTAAGCATGTTCCTTACCTCTGTATTTAAGGCCTAAGATAAAATATTGCTTGTTTCCCCTTTACCGACCGACTCACCAAAACGCCACTACTCGGCACATTTTATTGGCCCTTGAGGGTTGAGTCTAGGGTTGAGATAGTGTCATCAGACATGAGAATATGGCCCACAGTATGCCTCAGATTGCAGGAAAATGGCTTAAATATTTCAAAATTTTCTGGGGGGGGGCATGCCCCCACACCCCCCCTAGCACTGGCATTCCTGCGGCAGCCAAGGTTAATTTCGCACCCAGCTATCGCCGATCATCCCCCCCCACTCCTCGGTACGGATTTACGCCCCTGCCTATAAATTATAGCAGTATAATACTATGCTGCTTCAGAGCAGCTTTCATAAGCCTTGGGAAAACTGAAAGTAAATTGTAATGCTGTTCGTCCTCATTCGCGAGGAACAGGGAACTTGGAGCGTTTCGATAAACTACTACTACTACTACGTCGACCAAGGTGGTCATGATGCTTCCTTGAGTCAGGAACAACAGATATCACTCCAAACTTCACGGTCGCTCATGACTGTGGCCAGCGCTTTAGTTGTGTCATTAACAAAAGCTTTTGTTTCAATAAAATATAATGCTAAATAAACAAAATGTATTTACTACCAAAGTTTTAATGTCTCTCTACTTTCTTCGCTTGTTAGAGCCGACAATTTCCTGTAAATGCCGTTGAAATGCTTCTCTGCAACACACAGCTACACCGCACGCACGTTGCCGCACGTTTACACGGCTATATATGCCCGGCAGCAGGGCACGGTCTTCGATTTCCTAAATGCCCGGCAGTTCCTAACCCTAACCCTAACCCTCGTTTACTTGAGATAACGCTGAAAATTAAAAACTGCCGGGCATTTAGGAAATCTAAGACCATGCCCGGCAGCCGTCAGATATATGCCGGGCATATAGCCACTCTGTTACACATACACGTGTACAAGTGTGAACGTGCGGCGGCGTGCGTGCTGTATATTTGTATATGTGACAGGTCTAAGAGCATTTTGAATGGCACTTTCAGGAAATTGTCGGCAATAATAGCCGAAAGAGAGTAGAGAAACATTAAGAATTGGGTACTAGTAAATACATTTCGTGTTTATTTAGCATTATTGAAACGCTCCAAGTGCCAGTGTGCATTTATCACCACAAATAATGAAATCTATCTGTACATGAACGTGGTATCACGAACCTAAACTTTCGATACGCCCTGAGGGGTGCAGAAGTTGACGTGAGTACGGGTGTATAGCCCCTTCGCTTCGTACACGGTACAGGGCCCGTACGTCCCTGCTGTAGCGGGAGCGAAGGGGCTACACCGGTCGGCGGTAGAAACCACTTGACCCAAACACTGAAACAGGCTTCATTTCAGTTCCGATACTAAACCGACCAGGCTCTCGATCCGACTGTTGCACGCCACGTAGTGTTAAGCGAGATGGGAACTTGTGGCTATTCAGATACCTACACGACCGTGAATATTTCGAGTTAGCCTACTAAAGTATAGTTTTAGTACTAATAGTAATAGTAATATCCCGCGTGCATTCACTGAACGCGGACTATAGTATTAGTAGCTAACTAAAGTACTAATTACTATAACACTTACCACACATTTTGTAGGTTTCGCTGCGTATTTGATACAAGATGTATTGGTTTCTACTGCTTGGGGCAGCCACCGGAGTTGAGTTCCAATGTATTGTTTCCAATATAAAACCTAAATAAATAGACCTAGAATGGAAGACAAATCGGTAGCCTACTAAAGTTGTAATGAGCGAAAGATAAGCTCGCGCCGAGCTTTTGCTCTTTGCGCCAAAACGAGGCTGGACGATACCACTTATGTATGCGAAGGGGGAGTGGAGGAAGAATTTTGTGCAAACAATGCAATCGTGGAGAACGAGGACGGGCGTGCGTGGGGTGCGTGCGCGCCTGCGTGCGTGCGTGCGCGCGTGTGTGTGTGCGCGTGTGGAAGGGGGAGGGGGTTTCTCCGTGGTGCCATTTCCCGGTTCTCTGTTAAATAAAATAGTTTCGGATCCTTTCCCGTGTCCCGCGGTGACTTAATTCTATTCCCGGATCGCGGTTTTTATCTGGAATTTCCCGATTTCTAGCTATATCTATTGGATAGATCAATACCGTGTACCGAAAATAAACTTTTACCTCTCAAATATACGATCCTTTTACCAGAGCTTTTACTAATGCTGAGAGGGTCTATGTCCCCAAGGGTACCTACTGCCGGAACGTACCCTGGGTACGGTCAGGTATACCGGAACGTACCCTGGTACTATCTCAGTGATGTAGTGGAGGGTATACTTATGTATACGCCGTATACTTAAAAAAAATAGTTGGCTTGTTGCTTTGAGGATTGAGCTATCAGTATAAGGGAGTATACCCAAAAAATAATTTACCACTACAACACTGTCGAAAACTAGAGTGACACGAATTTTCCAAACGTTGAAGTTTCGAAATGACTTCTTTGCGCTGTGTCAGGATTATTGCCAACATGGCCATGGTAATTTCCGCAGTTGAGATGATTTTCCGGAGCATATATTTGTCGTTGGAACCACAACGTGCATCCTCCAAAAATATTTTAAATCTTCCCTTCGACGAACTTTGCTTTGCACCAATGCCTCATCCTTGACCTCTATTTTCGTACCAATTAAGCGTGGCTTTTCTCCGCGCGACTACTTTTTATATTGAATCCAAAGCGTACATGCGGATTTCTTGTGTATAAGCTGTATTTAAATAGCTGTATTTTAATAGAACGATATATCAAGATTCCCATCTAATAGTTATGCATATGCTATATTCTAAGCACTTGAAAATGCACGCGCTTCACGTTATATATACATTCTCAGCTAAGTCAGCTTCTCTATTCGTCAATATTTCGCTGTGTTGAACTTCTATTACGTAAATCAACTACCTAACAACGTGTCACCCCTCGTCGTTCACTTCACGGCAACATATGGAACGTGCCATAGACGCCACTTATCAGGGGAACATGACGTGATAATCTCTACAAACACCTGGTACTGTAACCATGGTACCATGAATATTCACACGTAGACGTAGACACGTTTTTTAGTTCTATCTGGTGATTCGTGGAACACATAGCACTGTTTCGGAAATCTGAGATTGGTAAATTACCATATGGTGTACTTTGTACAGAGGCGTGACGCGTGAATTGCAGTAAAATATACACTATACGTTATCAAGAGTAGATAATAACACAATTGTCTTATTATCTACTTGTGTTATTATCTACTCTTGACGTTATTAATAGTTATATGAATTAGATATACGCGTACGTATATAGCTTATAGCTATGCTTGATCGCTATATCCGACGTGGATTCGATTACATTATTTTTTAAATTTCTATGCATCATTATTGAACATCTTAATTTCTATCCTTAAATTATGTATCAATGACATGTGGCAACAAAACCTTTGAAAGATCTTGAAATTTATTGGAATTTATTATTTTAATTCGTTTCAATCCAAATTGACAGAATTTACAAAGGCAGTGACGTCTTATGGATATAACATCTACACACATGCACACACACACACGCACACGCGCGCGCGCACACGCACGTACACGCACGCACACACTGTACAATAAGGAAGCTATTAAAATAACGACAGAAATAACTTGATAGTGTAAAACAAATGCCCTTATTGAAATGCCCTCTGAACACATAGCACTGTTTCGGAAATCTGAGATTGGTAAATGACCAACATGGTGTACTTTGTACAGAGGCGTGACGCATGAATTGCAGTAAAATATACACTATACGTTATTAATAGTTATATGAATTAGATATACGCGTACGTATATATAGCTTATAGCTATGCTTAATCGCTATATCCGACATGGATTCGATTACATTATTTTTTAAATTTCTATGCATCATTATTGAACATCTTTCTATCATTAAATTATGTATCAATGACATGTGGCAACAAAACCTTTGAAAGATCTTGAAATTTATTGGAATTTATTATTTTAATTCGTTTCAATCCAAATTGACAGAATTTACAAAGGCAGTAACGTCTTATGGATATAACATCTACACACACACGCACACGCGCGCGCGCACGCACGCACACGCACCCCCCCCACCACACACACTGTACAATAAGGAAACTATTAAAATAACGACAGCAATAACTTGATAGTGTAAAACAAATGCCCTTATTGAAATGCCCTCTGAACACATAGCACTGTTTCGGAAATCTGAGATTGGTAAATGACCAACATGGTGTACTTTGTACAGAGGCGTGACGCGTGAATTGCAGTAAAATATACACTATACGTTATTAATAGTTATATGAATTAGATATACGCGTACGTATATAGCTTATAGCTATGCTTGATCGCTATATCCGACGTGGATTCGATTACATTATTTTTTAAATTTCTATGCATCATTATTGAACATCTTTCTATCCTTAAATTATGTATCAATGACATGTGGCAACAAAACCTTTGAAAGATCATGAAATTTATTGGAATTTATTATTTTAATTCGTTTCAATCCAAATTGACAGAATTTACAAAGGCAGTGACGTCTTATGGATATAACATCTACACACACACACACACACACACGCACACGCGCGCGCGCACGCACGTACACGCACGCACCACCCACCACACACACACACTGTACAATAAGGAAGCTATTAAAATAACGACAGCAATAACTTGATAGTGTAAAACAAATGCCCTTATTGAATTTGTAAACTTATTTCATACTTATATGTAAGTTAATATCAGATGAGCTTTCTGCATTATGCCTCCAAACATGGAAGTATTGTGAAATAAAAAAACAACGAATTTGTCATAATCCTAATTAAATGACCCGTCACTATCTAAATTAGTGCTGCATGAAAAATACGTGCCAAGTCATTTCTACTTACAAATTCAATTTTGATTGGTGTTGGTAGAAGAAATAGTTGTATTAGAAGTACATACTAGTCTATGACAACCACAAAACTTTGCTTAAATAAAAAAATAAAACTAATTAGTCAGTCATTTACACCTATTTCACTGACTGCAAGTCATTATATGAAAACTATAATACATATACCGTTACACAATTATAGGTAGATTATTACCACTGCAAGTTTTACAGCATTACATACATCAATTTATGTTCCTTGTAGACATGCACTACGTCTATAACGGACTCTACACACACCACTATTACGATTTTATTTTAACCAAGTCTCACTTCTGCGGGAGCAACTTGTGTCTTGTATTTCATTAAAAAATTGTCAATACACAGATCACCAGGGCCCATGAATTTTTCCGAGACTACATTCCCAATTTGAAGTTAGAAACACACACCATAATAGGTGTACAATAATAGTATTACAAAAGTCTTGCCAACACTGAACATGTTCAGAATGCTTCGAGCATTGTGGTTTTTTACGCATTATGTGAGTTTAATAAGTATTTCTTATTCTTCACCTGTCTAATCACTGTATATTGCACTACAAATATTACACAGTCATTGCTATCAAAATTATGAAGGTTTTTGTAAGAGATTAAGCACCCACTTTACTCCTCCTGCTATTTACAAGTTAAAAATGGTTAGATTGTTTTACCATCTGTACATTATATAGTTAAGCAAGCTTAATTTATTTATCGGGTGTCCACTTGCACAGGGGGACGCCACTTGAGGCTATTTTCATCAATTACTTTGTGGTCAGGTCCTCTCTTGGCTCGCTTTGCAATATGATCATCAATGAGATCCTGAAATGAGCAGAAATTGCCACAAATATTACATCATCTACAGCATGTCAATGTAAATAGTCTGGCTTCTTATTTTCAGATAACAAATCATAAGTCTCGAATAGTTCATGGAATTTCTCTTTAGTGACCTCATTATTGCTCGCTTGGTCCCTCCCTCCCTTGCCCCCTCTCTCTCTTTTTGCCCATTCTCCCTGTCTCTTATTCTCCATATCTCTCCCTCACTTTCCTACCCCCCTTTTCTCTATAACACTGCCTGTGATCATGTGTTATACATGGGTGCTTTGGCTTATTTATTACAAGTGATCAGTTAAGAATCCAGCACCAGCAGAAATGCTATCAGCAGCCTTTGGATTAAATCAATAGACTCCTGATATTATCCGACCTACAGCTATTTACCTCTACCCCAATTAGCTGATTTAAAGATGAATTAACATAGCATATTGACTTTTAACAAATATGTAATTTATTTTCATTGCATTCCATTGGACAGTTTCTTGAACAGTTCAATTTGCCTGTTTATAGCATGTTATCGAGTGCATGAGTCGAGGTCTTGAGTGTAAAGTACAAATTTTATCAATATACATTATCAATCCACTGACCTGTCGCTTAAGAACCAGATGTTTGCCTTTCCAATACTTCAGCATACCCAGAGCTTGGAATGTGCTCACGATGTCATAGGTATTGATTCCAGTAGCATGACTCAAATCTATGATATAATAAAATTGCGATCAATCTTTCATAATGTCCATACAAATATGTATTTACACATTGATAGGTACATGCAATGCAGGGGCTAAATTACATCGTATCAGGTTACTCAATGCTTTTTTGAATTTGTCACACCTGAACAAGAACCAAAATGCTAATTGAAAAGCAATGGGAATTTCAGCTTTCCACTATTTTTTTTTAGATTAAACATTAATACAGTACACAATCTATTATCCGAAACCCTTGGGACCAGACACGTTTCGGAATTGTAGTACAGTACAGGACCACGTTCCACAGTCGTGGATTAACTTTAACCCTGAGTTAAGACTAACTCTGAGTTAAACTCACTAACTC
>NW_014577534.1:68492-87370 GCF_000485595.1 Priapulus caudatus | reverse complement strand
TAATTTAATGATAGAAAGATGTTCAATAATGATGCATAGAAATTAAAAAAATAGTGTAATCGAATCCATGTCGGATATAGCGATTAAGCATAGCTATATATATATAAGCTATATATACGTACGCGTATATCTAATTCATATAACTATTAATAACGTCAAGAGTAGATAATAACACAATTGTCTTATTATCTACTTGTGTTATTATCTACTCTTGACGTTATTAATAGTTATATGAATTAGATATACGCGTACGTATATATAGCTTATAGCTATGCTTAATCGCTATATCCGACATGGATTCGATTACATTATTTTTTAAATTTCTATGCATCATTATTGAACATCTTTCTATCATTAAATTATGTATCAATGACATGTGGCAACAAAACCTTTGAAAGATCTTGAAATTTATTGGAATTTATTATTTTAATTCGTTTCAATCCAAATTGACAGAATTTACAAAGGCAGTGACGTCTTATGGATATAACATCTACACACACACACACACACACACACACACACGCACACGCGCGCGCGCACGCACGTACACGCACGCACCACCCACCACACACACACTGTACAATAAGGAAGCTATTAAAATAACGACAGCAATAACTTGATAGTGTAAAACAAATGCCCTTATTGAATTTGTAAACTTATTTCATACTTATATGTAAGTTAATATCAGATGAGCTTTCTGCATTATGCCTCCAAACATGGAAGTATTGTGAAATAAAAAAACAACGAATTTGTCATAATCCTAATTAAATGACCCGTCACTATCTAAATTAGTGCTGCATGAAAAATACGTGCCAAGTCATTTCTACTTACAAATTCAATTTTGATTGGTGTTGGTAGAAGAAATAGTTGTATTAGAAGTACATACTAGTCTATGACAACCACAAAACTTTGCTTAAATAAAAAAATAAAACTAATTAGTCAGTCATTTACACCTATTTCACTGACTGCAAGTCATTATATGAAAACTATAATACATATACCGTTACACAATTATAGGTAGATTATTACCACTGCAAGTTTTACAGCATTACATACATCAATTTATGTTCCTTGTAGACATGCACTACGTCTATAACGGACTCTACACACACCACTATTACGATTTTATTTTAACCAAGTCTCACTTCTGCGGGAGCAACTTGTGTCTTGTATTTCATTAAAAAATTGTCAATACACAGATCACCAGGGCCCATGAATTTTTCCGAGACTACATTCCCAATTTGAAGTTAGAAACACACACCATAATAGGTGTACAATAATAGTATTACAAAAGTCTTGCCAACACTGAACATGTTCAGAATGCTTCGAGCATTGTGGTTTTTTACGCATTATGTGAGTTTAATAAGTATTTCTTATTCTTCACCTGTCTAATCACTGTATATTGCACTACAAATATTACACAGTCATTGCTATCAAAATTATGAAGGTTTTTGTAAGAGATTAAGCCACCCACTTTACTCCTCCTGCTATTTACAAGTTAAAAATTGTTAGATTGTTTTACCATCTGTACATTATATAGTTAAGCAAGCTTCATTTATTTATCGGGTGTCCACTTGCACAGGGGGACGCCACTTGAGGCTATTTTCATCAATTACTTTGTGGTCAGGTCCTCTCTTGGCTCGCTTTGCAATATGATCATCAATGAGATCCTGAAATGAGCAGAAATTGCCACAAATATTACATCATCTACAGCATGTCAATGTAAATAGTCTGGCTTCTTATTTTCAGATAACAAATCATAAGTCTCGAATAGTTCATGGAATTTCTCTTTAGTGACCTCATTATTGCTCGCTTGGTCCCTCCCTTTGCCCCCTCTCTCTCTTTTTGCCCATTCTCCCTGTCTCTTATTCTCCATATCTCTCCCTCACTTTCCTACCCCCCTTTTCTCTATAACACTGCCTGTGATCATGTGTTATACATGGGTGCTTTGGCTTATTTATTACAAGTGATCAGTTAAGAATCCAGCACCAGCAGAAATGCTATCAGCAGCCTTTGGATGAAATCAATAGACTCCTGATATTATCCGACCTACAGCTATTTACCTCTACCCCAATTAGCTGATTTAAAGATGAATTAACATAGCATATTGACTTTTAACAAATATGTAATTTATTTTCATTGCATTCCATTGGACAGTTTCTTGAACAGTTCAATTTGCCTGTTTATAGCATGTTATCGAGTGCATGAGTCGAGGTCTTGAGTGTAAAGTACAAATTTTATCAATATACATTATCAATCCACTGACCTGTCGCTTAAGAACCAGATGTTTGCCTTTCCAATACTTCAGCATACCCAGAGCTTGGAATGTGCTCACGATGTCATAGGTATTGATTCCAGTAGCATGACTCAAATCTATGATATAATAAAATTGCGATCAATCTTTCATAATGTCCATACAAATATGTATTTACACATTGATAGGTACATGCAATGCAGGGGCTAAATTACATCGTATCAGGTTACTCAATGCTTTTTTGAATTTGTCACACCTGAACAAGAACCAAAATGCTAATTGAAAAGCAATGGGAATTTCAGCTTTCCACTATTTTTTTTTTAGATTAAACATTAATACAGTACACAATCTATTATCCGAAACCCTTGGGACCAGACACGTTTCGGAATTGTAGTACAGTACAGGACCACGTTCCACAGTCGTGGATTAACTTTAACCCTGAGTTAAGACTAACTCTGAGTTAAACTCACTAACTCTGAGTTAAATTTGGGTTTCATAAACATGAATTAAATCCTGAGTTAAGTAACTCAGAGTTACATGTTTTAACTCAGAGTTAGTATCCCATAATTCCACGTAGTTAGAACAGACAAACATGATAGACGCATGATAGACGCATAGACGCATGATAGACGCACGAACATGGTAGCAGGTGTAATGAAAAAACGTTATAATGAAAACTGGCAGCGATAAATAAATGAGGGAAAATATTTTGCCAATGCGGGGATTGAACCAGCAATGTTCGTGTCATTAGCAAGGCGCTTTAACAACTGCGGCATCGCTAAATATCGTACATTTTCCCATATTATCACAGTACGGATGCCTGGATCAGCGTTGGTACGCCATCAATGGCCGACCAATGTACACCAAACGTAAACAAACACCTATGTTCCAGTGGCAGTGGGGGATCGAACACGGGGCAGTACTAGATAAACTAATTAGCTCTAGTACTAGTACCCTAGAGCTAAACTAACCTCGTAGAAACTAGTCTAAAGGATTATACCGAAGACTATCTAGAACTAAATCGAATGTACAACTTGATTTTTAACCCTGAGTTAAGAGTTTAATCTAGGTTCATACCAGAGTTAAATTTTAACTCAGAGTTAAAGTTAATCCACGACTGTGGAACGGAATTTAACTCCGAGTTAACTTCTCAGAGTTAAGAGTTAATCCACGACTGTGGAACCGGGTCCGGGTATACATACCGTATATCCTGCAACTAGCCAGTACTAAAAGCCAAGTTTTCAAGAGACGAATTGCTGTACCGGTACAGTACAATATGTATGAGTAATGCCCAACACATTAACATTTCTGCAGTGAACATTGCGCAGCCTAACGCGAGCTTTGGTGTGCAGACAACCACCACGAAAAAATTGTTGGTTTTCGGATAATAGATTGTGTACTGTATAAACTGACAAAACACAACTCGCATTTACTAGCGAGGATACAATGGAAGTTGGTAACAACATACCTTTTATTGACAGCTCCTTTCCTGTGTATTCACTGAGGTAATCGAGTAACACACTCTTCCAGTAGCTTCTATATGTGATTAGACCCAGATCAGACAGGGGCTTTTCTGGCGAACCTGTTTTCTCTTCTATTCTTGTCAGCAGGTAACCTTGACAAAGAGCAAGTAAACAAGGGTAAAGGGTAAAGCAAAAGCTTAAGTTTGACATGGACAGAAAAACATTGGATAGTGCAGAAGTAACATCTCAATGTGTTTTTTACACATAGTACTGTAGAATGCGTTCGTACTCAATTAGTTAACTAGTTACTATTCCACTCTAATACAGAGTGGTTAAGGATACTCTCAAGGTTTTAGGAAAATTTTTACCGATTTTTAATTTTCAACTTTATTCGATGGCTAACACTATGTGCCACCTGTGTACATGCTAATTTCTCCATATAACATGACATGTAAACTGTCAGAGCGTTTTGCTCTACGTACAACCCGCGTACATGTGTAGTGAGCCGCGGCTGACGTCAGAAAAACGCTGATTTCTCCGTTCCAATTTCTGACCTAGTAGTCGATGTATAAATGGCTATTTCTCTGTGATTACAACACGGAATAATTTAATTTTACACTCGTTTTAATGGTAACATATTGCTGTAAAAAAGCGCGTCAGGGATTGTTATTAAGTGCCGTATTTTATGAGTTATGTCTCTTTATTCGCAAAATTTTTTAATTCTAACGTGCGACTTGAATTTTAGGCAGTTTTTTTAATTTTTTTCGGTAAATATGAAACTTAAAGAAAAATCCTGATGCACTATTTTGGTACATATTGTGCTTAACATGTGGCGAAAATTTTGTATCCTCACTCTTTCTGGTAATTGAGAAATATCCAAAGTACCATTTTTACATAAAAATTCAAAATTTTTGTGGTAACATAATTAGGTGCTGGAAATTGCATGAATTTTTTTGCCTTTAGCATAAAGATATATCTCCTCTATAAATAAAACAAGTGATTGATTCGATTCATTCGTCAATAAACGTTTAATCTTCATTAGAGCAATACCCGTGCAAAAGGTTGAGAGTATTCTTAACACCAACATAATGAAATTCTTTGAGAACAAATGAGTTAATAATCTTTAGTTACATATTATACACACACACACACGCATGCACAGACGCACGCACGCACACACACACACACATACAGAAACACTAGTATTGCCAGTCTCACAAAGCTTCCTGAGTTGTGAGAAATAGTAGCCAATCTAATCACACCTGTGAAATACGTAATGCGTTAACTCTAACAATAGGTTAATGATGTTGGAAGAATACATACTAAAGTCTATTAGCATCTTGCCGTAGCCTTGCCTCATGTACTGTGGTAACGTGAGGATGCAGGATACATTGTAATTCAGGAATGAGTTCTTCTCCTGCAGTTATATAGAAACTGTGATTAGCAATGAAATCAGTTCCCATTCAATCAACTTTAAATATATGCGGCACATAGGACTTGGCAATCATTAAATGTATAACCGTCACCTCCTACAGAAAATAAAGACTAAGCATTTGTTCATTTTCTCAGCCAACACAACCCTGATCAACAACATAAATTTAACATGATAGTGTGAAACTTAAATCTAAACTATTATACTTCTTCTAGTGCAGCATGTGATGCAAAAGCCAACTAGTGTATCTACTATCATACTAGGAGTAGCAATTTGCAGCAAATAAGAACGAGTGTACATGTACCTTGGAGAAGTAGCCAACTATGTGACAGCCATTGTTGTCAGCTTCTGTCATTACGTAAAACAGGAATGGCTCCACATCGAAATAGAGCGTCTTATGATCAAGGAACAGTTTTGCCAGCAAACACAAGTTCTGACAGTAGATCTGCACAGATACAACATTTTACTCAAATATAACATAAAAAACACATACTAATCATTACGTTTGAAACAGTACTCTTACTAGTATTTATTCAAAACTTTCCTAGAATCAAAACTAACTTACTGAATTTCAACTTTGGTTTCATACAATCAAAGTACAGCTTGGTTTACAACTAGCATTTACAACAGTGCTTATAGTATGGGTGCTCCACTTATTGGTTGCAATAAATATAAATCTATTATGCTCACCTTGTTTTTTTGTCCATCGACCTCAAAGACAGAAATGCTTCCATGTCTGTAGATTTCATCCCCTGGTGGGTGGCGCCATACACATTTGGCCTGTAATAGAAGTATAATATAATGATAGACACTTTAGCATATTATTGTTAAAAAAATTCATAATAACTGATATATTATTGCCAGCTTTATACAGTAAGTAATATAAGTAACATGCACAGACAGATACACATGCACACATGCCCACATGCCTGCTAGCATGCATGCATGTATGCACGCACGCACGCACGCACGCACGCACGCACGCACGCACGCACGCACGCACACACACACACACACACACACTATAGCTCGCACTCGTGTTACCTCTGTCACGTCTTACAAATTGTTCAACTATGCGTTAGAAATTAAAATTTACATGATAAGTTTTTCACATGGTAGCAGCACTGATTAGCCCAAACCAACGTGCGTATGTGTGTGCGGGCGTGCATGCTAGCAGGCGTGTGGGCATGTAGCTAGCAGTCTAGGTACTAGTGTTCTCATTAGTTTGAAACTAATGAAATATTAGTAGTTACACGTATCAAAAGCAAGCACTTCAAAAACAACTTCACACTATCTTGTGACTGTATTTGGTTCGCGTGCGTCGGTAGGTGTGGCTGCCCATGCCGACCCAACATACCGCATGCCTCTTCAGTATCGTCTTGCTCTTCATGTACTTCAGACAGAACTCGCAGATGTAGAGTTTGGCCAGCCGAGCGTATTCCTCTGGGTATGGGCTGGAGTACCACGTGTCCAACTCATAGCGGCCGAACTCAATGACGCGAATCTGACCATTCGGTGGATACTTCTTCAGCTCCTCTTCCTGAAAAAAAAAACAGCAAGAAATTTCCACACAGTTGCTGAAACCAGTTAAGCCTAGCGCAGAACTGCGACTTTTTCATGCAACTCGACAGCGATTCTAGAATCGCTGTTAAAATTGCTGTGAAATCGCTACGTCTGCGGGAACGTACAACTGTAACCCGTAGCGATTCTGGTCGCTTGCGACGAGTTGCAAGAAATCAAACTGTTTTGATTTTGAGCGACTCGTCGCTCCCAATCGCTCCCAAATTGCTACAGAATTGCTTCGAAATCGCATGTGTGCGCACACGCGGCGACACATCGACCGATCGCTTGCGGTTGCAGGTTGCAGCAACGAGCAACCAAAAATCGCAGGTCTGCGCTAGGCTTTAGAAAACGACAGTGAAAGCTTGGCATTTGTAAGAAAATTTTACATATTGATACAATAACGCTACATTGTTCACATGGTGATAAATGTGGCATGAGAAGAGCAGATCATTCTGTAACATTACATTTAAAATCTTCCCTCGTGATTAGGTAATTTCGTCGCATGATCACTTCTCACCCCTGAACTACACAATGGCAGTTTTCTTTTAAATGACCATTCGTCCAACTTACCATAACCTCAGATGCCTTGCTCTGAGCAGCCAGGAATAACTCCAAATCGTAGCTAGAAGTGAGTCCTTCCAGCAGTGGCTGTCGTGCTTTGTCAAACTGCTGCCTGTGGGCATTCATCCTGTCTATCACCTCGTTCGTAATTTCAGGCTTCTTTCTCGCCAATCTGATCTTTTCTTTTTTCTTCCTTTGCAATTCTCTTACCTTCTCCTAGATCAATAAATTAATTGAAAATTTCCAGATAAACTGAAGCGGACACAAAATAAACTTGCTCAGCTAGATGTTCATACCAGACGGGGGAAACCCTTTTGGGTATGATGAACATGGACGGTAAATCGCATCACTCAGAGATACCACAAGACATTTTACTCTACAGTAGAATGAAACGGGAAACATAAATATACTACCTCCACTTACGAGACATGTTATCTAGATGGCCGTGGCTACGCGTCTGGTTACCGGACGCCCAGCTCTCAGGCTACGCGTCCGGTCATATATTTCTTATGTGAACACAACTATATTTTTTTCAGTAAAAAACAATAAACAATAAGTTTTTACCATAATATTACTTACCTTTAGGTATTTTATCAAAAAAATGTGTTTTTGTAACGTTTGAAGCAATAGTAAATCCAGTAAAATCAATGATTTGAAAGAGGCCTAATCGTGACACGGATTTGGGAATCTGTGCTGAGCTTTGTAATGGATGACCGGACGCGTAGCCACTCTGTATCTAAATGTGTATGTGTGTATTCATCATATTCAAGCACGTACCTTGTCACCTGCCTTCTCCGCTTCCTGCACGATTTCGCCGTCTTTTTTCCGCTCCTTTGTTTCACCTTGCCTCTGTTCATATACCAGCTGTTAAAGGATACTGACACTACAATCCCAGTGGCATTAGGACTCTGTATTTGCCACAAGACCTCGTTTGAAACGCAGAACGTTGAAAAATTACGTGAATCATTCATACCTATATTTTAGGATGATATTATTGCTATTATAGCATCTTTGAAAATTATAAAATACAATTCTATGTTGCTTAAAACAAAAGCAGCAAAACTGTAGAATTTATTAACTGCAAACATAATAAAAAAGGTCGATATGGTGTTGAGCATAGAATTATTGTTTTCACTTTATGACATACTTCTACCATAAAAGTTTTGTTTGAAAATTGAATTACACAAGCGGCACATTGTCCGTGAATTATAGAATGAAACTTAGTGTTTGTATTTTTTAAGTGACACATACATGAAAACATCATACACAGGCATGTACACAGGCATATTGCATGCTGTCTGTCAGTGACGGTACCATTAAAATCTTACCATAACTAAATGCTCAGCTAGCAAATCATAGTGAGACTGATTTCTCGCAAGCGACAGAGGAATGAGTCTGAACAAAACACTCGTGGCTGTATGTAAAGTGAGTAAGATGACGAGCATGAAAGAACATTTGCTGCATACCTTGCACTCCTCAGCCGACATATTATGATACAAAGGACACCCAGTCACAGTATGATGTGTGTCGTACTTTCCTGAATAATGACCTGCAATTGCACCAGCAACACAGTCAGTATAAAAAGCATACACACATAAATTTACATCAAATGTGATAGAGAAAGCACACAAATTTAGTTTTATCAAGCATACTTTTGACCAAGTAAACTTGTATAACAGATAAATAGAAAGGTACAACTTCATGTGGGGAGTGATAGTTGGAATGATATAACCAGAATCGAATTTCACCTGACACATAACTCACATTTTCACTAAAACAACCGATGAACAAATATATCTGACAAACACACGACTTTACTAGGTAAAAAGTGTTAGCAAGACCCGATGTTAGGCTTACCTAGGCCATCACAACCAGGTGTTGGACACTTCAGATCTTCATATGAAATAACCCTCCCTCTTCTGTGAGGCTGAACACGTGTACCAAAGGTGCCCGACTGCTTGCTGTTGCTCTTCTTCTTAGAGCGCTTAGAGGCTGCAGACTTCTCACTCGGAGTGTCACTATCAGAGCCCTCTAATGGATAAATACGCCGGAACTCACATCACCGAGATTATCCAGTCAATATTACTAGATGTATAATAACTACAGTTGGTGTTTCACAGCAAAATGTGATATCTACAGTGCGACAGTGAGATCTGAATACAAGCATTTTTGCACATTGGAATCAAATATGGCTGATAAACATAGCTGATAAGCATCTACAAATATCAACATTATCACAAAATACAGACCATAGATCTGTTCATGCCCCCATTTATCTAAACGTTTACAGAATAAAATGTTGAAGTCTCAAATTTTGCCGGAAAGGTATTAATCGACTTTAATTTCCATTTCTAAAAGTGTGCAATTGCTCTTGTCCCCTCCCTTCACCAATGTACAATTATATATTAATGCCTGTTGTTGGGGGCACTATGCTCTCATAGTGTTGCTGAGGGAAGGTATAGTGCCCGAGCGGCAGCGAGGGCACTATTCCTTCCCAAAGCAACACTATGACAGCATAGTGCCCCCAACAACAGGCATTAATGTTTTTAGTGCATCACATGACTATGCAATCTACTTTTCATGCTTATAAACCTTCTTTATACTCCCTAATTTGCCGGTGCATTCGATGTAACAAAACGCTCGACACAAACACAATCGTCATTAATTCGAAACTCTTGCGTGGCGCCCAAACGCAGGAGATTCGTGACGTAAACACAATGCGTTATAATAACAATGCGTCGCGCATGTAATAGTGCCCGCTCAGGCGGGCACTATTGCTTCATAGTGCCTGCGACGTTATCCAATAGAATTTCAACGATTTATCACGTGATGCACTAATGAGTATTATTGACTGATATTGTTGATATTTGTGAATGCCACCCAACAGGATGTTATCATACTTTTATACATTTTAACACTAAAACAACAACATAATCGGTATGCTTTCAGCACATACAGAATTATACTATGAAGACGTCAGTTCAATACTAGCTTCAAATGTCAAAAGCAGCTGGCAATGTTCATGCATAATGAATATGACAGGGACTAGTAAATACTATATAGTACACCTGTACTGCTTTGCAGGGCACTACGAGACTTGGCCTTCTCCATGAAACTGGAGGGGACTGACATGCGTCTCCTCTGCCTCTCCTTTGCTGCTGCTTTCTCTGGATTTTTGCAAATCTCACATGTCCAGGCAGCTGTCAGAAGAAAGCACATTGTTTAAGTTGACTGTTGTTTTCTTTTCTAATCAATTTATCTCTGATCGCTGACATTCAGCTAATGCCAATTTCCCAAGTGTGGTAAGTTTAAATTAAATCAAGCAAATAAATTATTTGCACTTATAAGAGTACACTCACAAATCACACTATTATCACTGTTATCTTACACACCAATTCTTGTTGTTAAACTATAATTAGAAATTAGTAGTTACTTGATTTCAAAATGCCACAATTTGTAAATATATATATATATATATTAATGAAAGGCCCCATTGCTTGTACCCACCTCACGTTGAAGACATCAGTTGTAATTTTTATTTTTATTTTTCTACACTTCACACAGGGCTTTTTAATCATTTTAATGATAAGAGAATTTGACATACATACATGAGCATTTCAGTTACATTATGCATACACAACATATGTATGAATTTCTACAGTGAAACGATGGTAGTGACTAAATTCCATTTTACTATTGTTATAAGATCCTGATCTGAAATGTCCAAAAATAAAAGGTGCAACTTTCATAACTGCCAACAGAAGCACCAAATGTAATGGCAGCATCTGTATTGAATAATGGCAAGTTTTACATAGAGGTTTGTAATTAGTTCTCAGTGATATTAAACATTAAAAATTAGCATGTAGAAAAAATAACCATGACTTTAACTTTAAATCATGATGGAATCTGCAGCATTCCTAGTGTTTACATTTTTATCGAGCAGAATGAAAAACTAAAACTCACTCTCTGGCATTTTCTTGAGCTTTGGCTCCATACAATATATGTGGTATCCTCTGTCACATTCATCACACAGCAAAAGTTGACGCTAGCAATAGAAAATACACATAAAATACCTAGTTACAAACAGAAAGAATCGAGCATTATGCTGTTAGTATTCTTGAAGGCATTTAAATATACTCTGAACCAAGTGCATTAACCATGCAAACAGTCATGAGTACAGTTAAATCTATTTTCAGTACCTCATTTTTAGATGTATCACAGATCTCACATGCTTTGCACTTATAGCAAAGCCACTTGTAACTTCGAATTTTTTCTGTCAGTTTTTCTGAGAAGCGAAAGCATGATGGATGACCTGCAATAATGTGTAATTGTTTTGTAAGGTAGAACATACATAAAACTAATTGTATGGACATTAGGTGAATGCAAATTATTGCAAAATAAAAAATGTGACTGCTAATTTCTTTTTCATTAAATGAAAACTATAAATAAACATCAGTGATTTGTTGTAAATGATTGAAACATTTCACTATTATTTTCACAATGTGATTAGATTTTGCTCGTACTTTGCTACAATCACCAATGCGAACGTACCACTATTGCCACACCGAGCGCATGAAATGAGATCTTCTGGGCTTCCTTGCTTATTTTCTTCAGCAGTCAACAAGCAGAAACTACATACAGGGTCGGGATCAAATGAGAGTGGCTGGTGACGCCCTCTCAATGACCTCCTGGGACTGTCAGCTTGTTAACAAACATACATATGCAAGTGTTAGAGGTGATGCTCTTGTTACGGGATGCTTAACGTATTTTAATACAATTAGTACATTACTGCCTATGGCATTGACAGTATGCTGCTGCAGTATAATATGTGATCTAAAGAATGATGTCTATTCGTCTAATAACTTAAATCTTTTTACATGGAATGATAATTTTTAATTGAATTGGAAAAATGTGGAGTAAAACTGCACATGTATGCACACATATTAATCTTAATTTTCACACATACACTCCCTAACAGAGTCCTGTAATCGGGTAACATTAATACAGACGTTATTATGCATTACTTTGTCAAGTGTGTCAAACATCGATACCTATGCGAGCACGTTTAGGCGTGTTACTCTTTGGGGAGGAGGCTGGGCTTCTCTGTTTGGCTGGAGTTCTCTCGGATGCCGAACCAGAATTAGATGAGGAGCTCGAATCAGAATCTGAGGAGCTATTTGATGATTCTGATGACGACTTCTGAGATCTCTGAAAAATAGCACCATTATGACACAGGGTTCTCCTCAGGTCTTTAATGCATGTCGGGGTCGACATACCTTTAAAGCTAAACCTTATTTGCGACCTCTCATTATTTTATTAATCCCCCGGGATGCCGTAATTGCCTAATTGACATGCATTAATTTCGAGCTGTCTTTACCTTTTCAAATTCCCAGACAGTCATACTGTTTTTACAACTTCATGAACATGTTTCCAAAATAATAAAGTTTACCTGCGTATTGGGGCCGCTTACGACACAAGTAATTGACTCTAATTAGCAATCGGAGATGAACTGCGAGATTGCTCAACAGGCCTTCTAAAATACCTGGGAAGAAACCTGGATGGATAACACATCGTTCTGGCCAAGAGTTAAAGGCAGGTATGTTCAAGTTTGCTTCCGTGTGCATGATAATCATTAGCTTGAACACAGAATGCAATGCATCGCCATTACTCATGTATAAACAAGCAGTTGATCCCATTTACATTGCCATGAAGGGGGAGTTTTCTGCAGGAATATACTATATTTTTCTAGGTAAACTATGATCTATCCATCGGCAAGGGCGATAATTTGAACAAGTGAACATTCGGCTACGCATTATAGATATCAATATGGAGGCGGTTGTTTGTGTATTTGCGCTGTGAAGATGTGTTGTGAGAATTTGGCACTCACGCTTTTCCACCTATCATATCTCTCTGTACAAGGTTCTCCAAGCTTTTTCGTTATAGCATGGCGGGTGCTGCCTTTACGATCCTAGTTGCAAATCGCCGAAGGCGGTTTGCGTGCTAGGGGGGTCCAGGGGCTATGATATTTAGCATGGCGGCTATGATATTTAGAGTGGCGGGTGCATTTTAGGATGGCGGGGCTCGACGATAGCCTGGCGGGCCGCCAGGCTATAGGTGCTCTTGGAGAACCCTGCTGTAGTGTAAGTTTGTGCACAGTGGTGTGCGTGCATTGAAATTGTGTGTGCCACCAACAGTTGCCCGTGCCTGTCTCAGCCTGTGTAACATTCGAGCAGTCGTTTTGCACCAATATTTGAGGATTTCCAGTGATTTGAATGCATTTTGGCAGTCCGATTGTTCAAAAATGGTGGGTGTAGAATGTAGATGGTTAAGAAGTCATCAGTGATTCTAACAATCATTAGAAAGTGGTGACATCTGCAGGAACACCAGAGTTGGAGGTGATTGTAAACAGTGAGTTGGCCAAACTCGGTGGCGAGTTAGACACCATGTTGTTATATATATATACGTGTGTGTGTGCTGCAGTGTGAGCGTTGTGGGAGGGGCAGACTTGATCCCACTGCCAAAGATCCAGATCAGATGAAGAAATAGCTGTACCAGCGTAGCCCCTTCGCTTCCGGTACAGGGCTATACTACAATCTATGACACGAATCGGAGACAAACGTTTACATCGTGGCCTGCAACGCTGCAGTCTGTGGCACAATAAAAAATTACCCTAGCCTGCAACATAAACTTGTATTCTTTAGCTGGCCAGCTAGAAATTCACATTTAAACCACAATAATATGACAAAATTGGCCCCTTTATTGAATGCAAACTATCGCAAGACCAAAATATACATCCATAGTGGCACTCCCATTTTCCAGGCAGGGGTGGAGGGTGCCTTGGGAGTAGCAAATGGGGTTAGCCGCTAGAAACAGTTGCCGCTGGAGGGCAGCACATCTGCAGAGGTGAAGATTATCCGCGTACCCATATGCACACCCGGGATAGAGTGGGTGTTTATTCTTTTGTGTGTGCTGAGGAGTTATGTAATATGTTTATTGAGATTCATGTATGTATGTAGGTACATGTATGACCTGCAGAAGAGCCCCTACTGTCGTACACCACCTATATTCGCGCTGACAATATATATGCGTGCGTGGGTGTGCACGTCCACGTGTGTGCGTGTGCACGTACAAGTGCGTGCGTGCGTGCGTGCATGTGAACGTACACATGCGTGCATGCGTGCGTGCGTTTGCACGTACACGTATGTGCGTGCGTGCGTGCGTGCGTGTGTACGTACACATGCGTGCATGCGTGCGTGCGTTTGCACGTACACGTATGTGCGTGTGTACATACACATGCGTGCGTGTGTGCGTGCGTGTAAACGTGCACGTGTGTGCGTGCGTGTGCGTGTTGTCATACATGTACGTGCATGCGTGCGTGTGTGCGTGCGTGTAAACGTGCACGTGTGTGCGTGCGTGTGCGTGTGGTCATACATGTACGTGCATGCGTGCGTGTGCAGGTACACGTGTGTGCGTGCGTGCGTGCGCACGTACTCGTGCGTGCATGCGTGCGTGGGTGCGTGTGTACGTACCTGTGCGTGCATGCGTACGTGCGTGCGTGCGTATGCTTGTACAGGTGCGTGCATGCGTGCGTATGTACGTGCGGGCGTGCGTGTGCACGTACACATGCGTGCATGCGTGCGTGCGTTTGCACGTACACGTATGTGCGTGCGTGCGTGCATGTGTACGTACACATGCGTGCATGCGTGCGTGTAAACGTGCACGTGTGTGCGTGCGTGTGCGTGTGGTCATACATGTACGTGCATGCGTGCGTGTGCAGGTACACGTGTGTGCGTGCGTGTGCACGTACATGTGCGTGCGTGCGTGTGCACGTACTCGTGCGTGCATGCGTGCGTGGGTGCGTGTGTACGTACCCGTGCGTGCATGCGTACGTGTGTGCTTGCGTGCGTGCATGCGTGCGTATGTACGTGCGGGCGTGCGTGTGCACGTACACATGCGTGCATGCGTGCGTGCGTTTGCACGTACACGTATGTGCGTGCGTGCGTGCGTGCGTGCGTGTGTACGTACACATGCGTGCATGCGTGCGTGTGTGCGTGCGTGTAAACGTGCACTGTGTGCGTCGTGGTGCGTGTGTCATACATGTAAGTGCATGCGTGCGTGTGGTGTCGTGCGTGTGCAGGGTACACGTGTGTGCATGCCGTTTCATGTGCGCATTGCCGTGTGACACTACAATGTGTGCGTGCGTTGTCGTGCGGAGTGCATGCTCTTACGTGTGCGCTATTGCGTGCCATATGTGAGTGGGTGTTTATTCTTTTGGTGTGCTGAGGATTTATGAATATGTTTTATTGAGATTCACGTGATATTCATGGTGCATATTGAATTGAATGTTGATTCTTTGTGTGTGCTCAGGAGTTTGGTAATAGTATTATGTGAGATTCCGTGATATTAGTGGTGCATAGTGAACTGGTGATTGATTCTTTTGTGTGTGCTCACAGGAGTATATGTAATATGTTATGAGAAATTCACGTAATCTCGTGGTGCATATGTGAAGCGGTGTTTATCTTTGTGTGTGCTGAGGAGTTATGTAATATTTTTAATTGAGATTCATGTATGTATGTAGTACACTGTATACTGCAGAAGACCCCTATGTCGTACACCTCCCTATATTCGCGCTGCAATATATAGTCGTGCGCTGCGTGTGTGCCGTCCACGTGTGCGTGCGTGCTGTCACGTACAAGTACGTGCGTGCGTGCGTGTGTCATACATGTACCGTGCATGCTGCGTGTTGCGTGGGTGTGCACTTCACGTGTGTGCGTGAGTGTGACGTACATGATGCTTGCGGCGTGTCACGTACTCGTCGTGATGCGTGCGTGGGTGCGTGGTGTACGTACCGTGTGTCATCGTAGTGTGTGCTTGCCGTGGCGTGCGTACTGCAACGTCAGGTGCGTCATGCTTGGTAGTAATGCGGCGTTGCGTTTTTCACGTACACATGCGTGCATGCGTAGACGTTGCGTTGCAACTGACCGTATGTGACGTGCGTGCGGTGCGTGTGTGTCGTACACATGCGTGCATGGCGTGCGTTGTGTAGCGTGCGTTGTAAAACGTGCACGTGTGTGGCGTGCGTGTGCGTGTTGTCAATACCAAAATGTACGTGCATCGCTGAGTGTGTGCGTGGGGTTGCACGTCCAGCGTGTGTGCGTGCGTGTGCACGTAGCATGTGGCGTGCGTGCGTGGCACGATACTCGTGCGTGCATGCGTGCGTGTGGTGCATGTGTACGTACCCGCCGTGGCGTGCATGCCGTAGTGTTGTGCTTGCGTGCGTGCGTATGCACGTAACAGTGGCGCGTGCATGCGTGCGTATGTACGTGCGGGCGTGCGTGTGCAAGTACAATGGCGTGCATACTGCGTCGGTTTGCACGTACACGTATGTGCGTTGCGTGCGCTGCGTGCGTGCGTAACGTACACATGCGTGCATGCGTGCGTGTGTCGCGTGCGTGTAAACGTCAGCGTCGTTGTGCGTGCGTGTGCGTGTTTCATACATGTAGTGCTCGTGCGCTATGCGTGCGTGGCTGCTGCAGGTCCGTGTGTGCACTGCCGTGCGTGTGGCTGTGGCAGTCGATGTCGTGTTGGCACGTACATGCTGCGCGACTAACAAGTGTTGCGTGCGTGTGTGCGTGCGTGCGTGTGCACGTACTCGGCGTGCATGCGCGTGGTGCGTGTGTACTCCACCGTGCGTGCATGCGTATCGTGTGTGCTTCGTGGTGTCGTAACATCATCGGTGCGTACAGTGCGTGCGTATGTACTGCGGGGCGTGCGTGTGCACCGTACGCATGCGTGCCAGCGTGCGTGCCGTTTGCACGGACAAGTTTGCGTGCGTGCGTGCCTGCGTCGTGTAGTAACTGCGTGCATGCTGCGTGTGTGCGTGCGTGTAAACGGCACGTGTGTGCGTGCGTGTGCGTGTTGTCATACAATGTACGTGCATTGTGCAGTGTGTGCGTGGTTGTGCACGCACGTTTGCGCTGCGTGTGCACGTACATGTGCGTGCGTGCGTGTGCACGTACTCGGTGCGTGCAATGCTGCGTGGGTGCGTGTGTACGTACCCGTGCTGCATGCTAGGTGTGGCTGCGTGCGGTGCGTATGCATCGTACTGTGCGTGCATTCGTAAACGTAATTACGTGCGCGTGCCGTGTTGCACGTACAATGCGTGCATGCGTGCGTGCGTTGGCACGTACAGGTATGTGCCTGCGTGCGTGCGTGCGTGCGTTCGTTGCACGTACACGTATGTGCGTGCGTGTCGTGCGTGCGTGTGTACGTACACATAGCGTGCAATGCGGTGCGTGTGATGGTGCGGTTGTACAGGTACACGCGTGTTGCATGCGTGCGTGTGTGCATTGCGTGTGCCGTCCACAGTGTATGGGTGCGTGCGTGTGCACGTACATGGCGCACTACAATGTGTGCGTGCTGTGTGTGCGTGCAGTCTCAATGCGTACGTGTGCGCTTGCGTCCATAATTGAAGTGGGTAGTTTTATTAATTTGTGTGTGCTGAGGAGTTCATGTAATATGTTTATTGAATTCGCGTGATATTAGTGTTGCATAATGTGAGGTGGGGAGTTGATTCTTTTGTGTGGCTTCAGAGTTGTGTAATATGTTTATTGAGATTCAACGTGATATTAGTGTGGCATATGTGAAGTGGTGTTGATTCTTTTGTGTGCTCAGGAGTTATGTAATATGTTTATTGAGATTATTAATGCTACAAAGACTCAAGTTGCAATACAAATTATGTATATCTTTATTTCTAAAATGCGAGCCATTTACTACAGACACTAGGCATTACTGCTGACAATAGCTCGCCTAAAGTTGGAAATCATGAAGCACACCTTAACAATTCTTCCACCGAGAGAAATCTTCTGATGGGCAGTCTCTTTTAATATTTTAAAATGTATGTCTTGCTTAGACCAATGACCCTCTCTACATGAATACTCTTAAAGATGCGATACGTCTATCCCTAACAACTGTCTCTGCATTAATGAAGAAAGTGAAAGAATGAAGGCTAGACTTTGCCTGGTACTGCACTTAACGCTTAACTCGAGTTAAATTTTGTCGTGTAGGACAGGCTATAGTGAATCATTGACCTAAAATGTACACAAAAATGTATAAGGTGGATGCATGTATTGTAATTGTAAAGGTTCTTATTTCTTACTGCTGGGGGGGAGAAGTGGATGCAAAATGAAATGAAATGGGTTTAGCCGCAGAAACAGTTGCGCTTGAGGGCAGCACTTCTCAGAGTGTAAGATTATCCGCCGTACCCATATGCACACCCGGATAGAGTGGGGGAAAGTGGTGTTTATTCTTTGTGTGTGCCTTGAGAGTTATGTAATATGTTTATTGGATACACTGTGATATAGTAGTGGCATAATGTGAAGTGGGTGTTTAATTCTTTTGTGTGTGCTAGAGTTATGTAATATGTTATTGAGATTCACAGTAATATTAGTGTGCATATGTGAAGCGGTGTTTTATTCTTTGTTGTGTGCTGAGGGTTATGTAATATGTTAATTGAGATTCTGTATGTAGTAGTACATGTATGACCTGCAGAAGAGCCCCCCTACTGTCGTATAGCTCGCAGCCCCTATATTCGCAGCTGACAAGC
>NW_014577534.1:67313-67863 GCF_000485595.1 Priapulus caudatus | reverse complement strand
TGAGAAAAATCTTCTGATGGGGCAGGTCCCTTTTTAATATTTTAAATGTCTTGCTTAGACCAATGACCCTCTCTACATGAATCCTCTTAGATGCGATACGTCTATCCCTAACAACTGTCTCTGCATTAATGAAGAAAGTGAAAGAATGAAGGCTAGACTTTGCCTGGTACTGCACTTAACGCTTAACTCGAGTTAAATTTTGTCGTGTAGACGAGGCTATAGTGAATCATTGACCTAAAATGTGTGAATCATTGACCTAAAATGTACACAAAATGTATAAGGTGGTATGGCATGTATTGTAATATGTAAAGGTTCTTATTTCTTACTGCTTGGGGGGGAAGTGGAATGCAAAATGAAATGAATGGGGTTAGCCGCTAGAAACAGTTGCCGCTTGAGGGCAGCACTTCTGCAGAGGTGAAGATTATCCGCGTACCCAGATGCACACCCGGGATAGAGTGGGGGAAGTGGGTGTTTATTCTTTTGTGTGTGAAGAATGAAAGAATGAAGAATGAAGGCTAGACTTTGCCTGGTACTGCACTTAACGCTTAAC
>NW_014577534.1:61671-62931 GCF_000485595.1 Priapulus caudatus | reverse complement strand
CATACATGTACGTGCATGCGTGCGTGCGTGCGTGGGTGTGCACGTCCACGTGTGTGCGTGCGTGCGTGTGCACGTACAAGTGCGTGCGTGCGTGCGTGTGGTCATACATGTACGTGCATGCGTGCGTGTGTGCGTGGGTGTGCACGTCCACGTGTGTGCGTGCGTGTGCACGTACATGTGCGTGCGTGCGTGTGCACGTACTCGTGCGTGCATGCGTGCATGGGTGCGTGTGTACGTACCCGTGCGTGCATGCGTACGTGTGTGCTTGCGTGCGTGCGTATGCACGTACAGGTGCGTGCATGCGTGCGTATGTACGTGCGTGCGTGCGTGTGCACGTACTCGTGCGTGCATGCGTGCGTGGGTGCGTGTGTGTATGCGTGTGTGTGTGTGTGTGTGTGTGTGCGTGTGTGTGTGTATGTGTGTGTGTGTGTGTGTGTGTGTGTGTGTGTTGTGTGGTGGAGATGGCATGGTCACACTGATGCTGCTTCCGGCTCCTAAGAGCGTCAGGTAGCGCGCGCGAGAAAGAGAGAGAATTAATGCGAGAATGAGAGAATGAGAGCATGAGAGAGATAGAGAGAGAGACTGAGAGAATGAGAGAATGAGAGAGAGTGTGTGAGAGAGAGAGAGAGAGAGAGAGAGAGAGAGAGAGAGAGAGAGAGAGAGAGAGAATGAGAGAGAGAGCGCGCAGCCGCATACGCACTGAGAAGCACAAGCACATCGTACGCATGTATATGCACGCACGCATATCTAACACACACACACACACACACGCGCGATCGCGCGCACACACACGCACACGCACACGCATGCGCACGCTCACACGCACACGCACACGCACACGCACACGCACACACGCTTTTCATGTAAAAAAAATGCAACAAATTTTTTACAAATATACACGCTATAGAAAATTCGTGACGCGGTGTATATAACTGTCACACCGCTACAATATAGCAGTACATGTTCAGCAGTTACGCGCTCATCCGTCATAAGACTCCACATGTATCGCACCAAACTGTAAGCTGTTACTGTAAACGTATATGACATCAACAGCTAGTGGTCATACCTAAGTGCTAGGTGTTAGTAACTCTGGTTTGTATTATATTGTGTGTCGTATATTGTTATATTGTCAACGAATATTGTATGTAATGTATTGCTACCGTATATTGTGCATTGCATGGAGTATAACGTTTGGCCCGAGTTAAAACATATACTAAATATATATATATATATATATATATATATATATATATATATATA
>NW_014577534.1:55817-60071 GCF_000485595.1 Priapulus caudatus | reverse complement strand
ATATTCTTTACACACTCTCATGGCTGACCCACGTTAGAATGTCGCGCTAATTCATGACAGCGTCACATATTACAGTTAGGGCAGGGCCGTATGCTTAACATAATGATATTTCTGACAGTTGGCGGGGGGGGCCAGAATTTCATGACTCAACTGCGTAATGATGAGCGACGGGTGCAGCTGTTGATCGACGTCCATAGTGTGGTAGGGGGGGGGGGTCTAAGACAAGGCTTTCACGGATAAGTGACCCAAAAAATCACGTTAGGGTTATTTACGATTATTAGCTAAGCTTAATTTTTTAACTTTGCTCCAAAATCTAAGAGGGGTGGCTGTCATTAGATTTTTTTCTCCATGATGTATTTAGCACATGTACTTGTATTTGAATTATATGCAATAAAGATTTAATAAATAAATAATATATCGTATATTGTAAATCTATATTGTATATTGCTTTTTGTATATTGCATTTTGTAAATTGTATATTTTACATTGGATCTTATAACTTATAAAGTCTAGGAAGGAAAAAGGTTGATATGTGTTCTTACTAATCTAATATGCGGATTTTGCCTGTAAATTTGAGACAGATAGAGTATATATTTGAAATAGAGTAATTTCTCACAGTTGAAGGAAGTTACATACATTACGGTATAATTCTACTTGTGATATTTTTTCAAGTCAACAATTATTCGGCTTTTAACAAGTGTTGTTGTTGTTGTTGTTGTTGTTGATGATGTTGTTGTTGATAATGTTGTTGATGTTGATGATGACGATGATGTTGTTGTTGTTGTTGATGACGATGATGCTGTTGGTGTTGTTTGTTGTTGTTGTTCTTGTTGTTGTTGTTATTGTTGATGATATTGTGATTGTCTTCTCTTTGCCTCTCCTTGCCTCCCTCTGTCGCACGCGTGTGCGTACGTGTGTGCGTACGTGTGTGCGCATGTTTCTGCGCATGTGTGTTCGTGCGTGTGTGTGCGTGTGCGTACGTGTGTGCGCATGTGTGTAGAGAGAGAGAGAGAGAGAGAGAGAGAGAAACAAAACGAGAAACCTCGACGGCCTATTCCATAAAAATTTTGTACAGCCTATGATATTTTTAACATATCATTTCTTTGCACACCATAACCGTTAAAGTACGTTATGATATAGCATCAGTAATGCTATACGTAAACGTGTGTGTTTGCCTGTAATGTTTACCTTACCATGATACATCATTCCATGATACAAAAAAGCTAGGTCACAGCGATGCTATATGTTATGTTTATAGGGCCGTAGCCAGAGGTAAATTTTGTAGGAGGCAAATGTTGTGAGTTAAAGAACAAGGAGCGAAGCGAGCCAATAGGACGTGGGGTATGGGGCCCGCTTAAAGGCCCCAGAAGCCAACGGTTATATGGTGCTCTGTGGTGCATTCTCTGCATATATTACATCTAAAGTTCCATTTCAGCTGGGGGACTACAGGTTCAATAATGTGGTTAATAAAATAGTTATCAAATAAATCAAAACCATATTTTCTGAACTGTTTATTAGTATTAATATTACGTTCGCGTTATATGCTCCCCGTGATTAGGGCTAGAATAGTGACAGTCTACGTGTATACGGTAACCCAGACACGCAATCTTATCAGAATTTATATCACTCACAGTGTATCTGTTTGTCATTGTCATCAAATTAATTCTCGCGATATATTTGTCTTAATATTTTCGTTTCTTAGTTCATGTAATAGGGATTTAAATTTGGTTTCTCGTAATTTTTTCTTTGAGAAATTTTGTAAGAGGCATTTGCCTCCTATTGCCTAATGGTAGCCCTGTATGTATTTCACTACATGCACGTCTATTCACTAATTTGACAATTGCTGTCCTATGTCACTAATATTTCATGTTTTGCATTGCTAACATAATCTCATGCTAAATCATTAAATTCATAACCTTACTCATGATATTACTATTATATTATTATTTATGCTACGTTGCGTTACATCGCGTTGTGTTTCGTATGTATTCCACACATTTACTAACATTGTACAATTGCTGGTTTTACTATACTACTCTTTCTCTCTCTAATGTCATACCAGTTATATTCGCCTATAAAAACTCGTCTACTGTTGTGCCAGTACTGTATGAGGTTTGTGTACTATGTATATGCTGTAAGTGACAACTGCGTGTGCTGTAGGGTATACACCAGCCCCAAAAACCCAATTCTCCACTACTGTATTTATTTACCAAAGTATTTTGTATTTGCGTCCACCCAATACAATTTTCTTCAGGATACGATATTTCCATACTATACTTTCCTTGCGCGACATTATGGTTAAGGTAAGTTATAACGGTATACTAATATTTGTATATTATATATATTATATATTATACTAATATTTATACTACTCTACTCTAATATTTATATATTATCAGGAGTTAATAATGACATTTAACATTAATTTTTAATTTTGTGATTTAAACTCTAATAAACTCTATTAACTCCTGATATTATATATATTATATATTATACTAATATTTATACTACTCTACTTAATATATAACGTTATTAAGTTATAAAGTCCTTACTAAGTAATGACAGCCTCAATTATCTTACATTTCCTTATGCAATATTCACATTTCTCTTTACATTCGTCTTTCGCCTTAAGATAATTATGTTCCCCCAAAATTATTGCGTTGGTTATTGCGTAGCGTTATACAGCTTGGTCGAGGATAGGAGAATATTAAATAAATAGTAGCAACGAAAGGAGAATTACTAGTAGACGACATAGTGACTTGGCAATGTTCATATAATACGTTTAGTTCTTATTTTCGCATTACCCATGCATAAAATGTTCTTCAACGTATGATATTATTCCCATAATATATTCTTTACACACTCTCATGGTTGACGTACGTTAGAATGTCGTGCTAATTCATGATAGCCTCACATGTTACAGTTAGGGCAGGGCCGTATGCTGAGCAAATTTCTAGGGGGTGGGGGGGGCGGCAAAATTTCGTGACTCATGACTCAACGGCGTAATGATGAGCGACGGGTGCAGCTGTTGATCGACGTCCATAGTGTGGTAGGGGGGAGCCACCATCCATCCATCCCATCCCTCCAACCCATCTTCCATCCCATCTACTCGCTTTCAATACACAGCCACCCCCATCATATCCATCCATCCCATCCGCAATATCTATTACTTCATCCAGTATCCATTCCTCGTTCATCCTCCATCGCCCATGCCATTCCACACATCCCATCCATCAGTTCAAATCTAATTACTCATCCATCCATACCATCCATCCACCATCCATCCATCCTATCCATCCACTCCATTCCTTCATCACATCCACATCACTTTCTTCATCATTAGTCATCCATTCATTTCACCATCCATTCTACATTTCCCATCCTTCTATCTAGATGTCGCTCTCTCATCTCGACCACATCGCGCTCTCTTCCTCTCTCCGCTCTCTCGTATCACACACACCACACACAACACGACACCCACACACACACACACACACACCCATCACACACAACACACACACACAACACACACACAACACACAACACACACATCACACACACACACACACACACACACACACAACACACACACACACACACACACACACACCACCACACGCACACACACACAAGACACACACACCACCCACACACACACATCACACACATCACACCACACACATCACACACACCCACCACTACACACACACACACACACAACACACAACACACACACACACACACACACACACACACACACACGCACACACACACACACACACACACACACACACACACACACACACACACACACACACACACACACACACACACCACACACACACACACACACACACACACACAACACACACACAGCACACACAGCACACTCTCTCTGGCTTCTTATAGAGTACGAAATAGAGGTTCTCTAAGGATTCCTCCGGATCGGATTTGGCAAATATGCAAAGGATTCTCTAATAGTAAATTAGATGTTATGCCACTTTCGACGCAGCAGATGAACACGCGTAGCAGAGCTGCAGCAGTAGATGCAGTACTCTGCCATCAGCTCTACAACTAAAAAGATGGGTTAGGTCTATGTGTATGTACAGCATGGTCAGAGTAAGTTGCAGTACTTTGTCCCTCACGATCATACATAACGATAGCACACAGACGCCAGCCACGCAACACGCAGTCGCACGCACGCGAGCACGACACACAGTCACTTACACGCAAAGCCGCACGACACACATACGC
>NW_014577534.1:44696-55792 GCF_000485595.1 Priapulus caudatus | reverse complement strand
TCTAAGACAACGAGCTTTCACGGAATAAGTGACCGCCAAAAAATCACGCGTTAGGGTTATTTTACGATTATTAAGCTAAGCTTAATTTTTTTTAACTTTGCTCCAAAATCTAAGAGGCGGCGGCTGTCATCAGAATTTTTTTCTCCCATGATGTATTTAGCACATGTACTTGTATTTGAATTATATGCAATAAAGCATTTAATAAATAAATAATATATCGTATATTGTAAATCTATATTGTATATTGCTTTTTGTATATTGCATTTTGTAAAATTGTATATTTTATATATTGGATCTTAATAACTTATAAAAGTCTAAGAAGGAAAAAGGTCGATATGTGTTCTTTACTAATCTAATATGCGGATTTTGCCTGTAAATTTGAGACAGATAGAGTTATATTTGAAATAGAGTAATTTCTCACAGTTGAAGGAAGTTACATTACATTACGGATATAATTCTACAATTATATTCGCGCTTTTAACAAGTGTTTGTTGTTGTTGTTTGTTGTTGTTGATTGTTGTTGTTGATAATGTTGTTGTTGTTGATGATGATAACGGGGTTAATGTTGTTGTTAATGATGACGATGATGTTGTTGTTTATTGATGTTGATGATGACGATGATGTTGTTGTTGTTGATGATGACGATGATGCTGTTTGGTCTGTTGTTTGTTGTTGTTGTTGTTACTTGCACACACACACACACACACACACACACACACACACACACACACACACACACACACACACATACTTGCTCATACGCACACACACGCACGCACGCACGCACGCACACTGCACCGATCACTTTCACATTGACCGTTTACAGCGCATGCGCACAGGGGCGCCATCAGCAGCCGCCAGAGCGCGTAAAATTACACTAGAACGTCTCTCACCGCACTGCGTTTCCCCAATTGAAACCTAAATATATCTCATGGCAGAGTTAACAGCGCCCTCACGCGGTGAGGATGGAAACACAGTCCGGAAGAGATGCGTGGCGCCCTCTGTCGGCAGAGGTATTTGGCCGCAGCGCCCCCTTGCGAGTGCAACGATGATGTATGGTAGACATGATTACATTCTCACGTTTTCCTCTTCCTCCTCCTCCTCCTCCTCCTTCACCTCCCCATCCTCCTCCTCCTCATCCCCACCCTCCTCCAATGCCCCTTCCTCCCCCTCCTTCGCCTACTTCTCCCCCTCTTTCCCTCCAATAAATCCTACCTCCCCTCCTCCTCCTCCTCCCCCATCCTCCTCCAATGCCCCCCTTCCCATCTTTCGCCTCTATCAACGTCATCCTCTTCCTCATCATCATTCACGCACGCACGAACAAACATACACGCACGCACACACACACACACACACGCGCACACGCACGCGCACGCGCACGCGCACACGCACACGCGCACACACACACACACACACAAGCAACTTACACACACACACACAATCGCACACCTGCGCGTGCACAACAACTGTACACGACGGCGTTTGAATGCGACTCATTTAGATAGGCACCACAATATCCAATAAGCAGCATTACGGCAAGCCAGCGCACACGGTGGGCACACGGTGGCCTAATGGTAAAGGTGAGAGGGCGAGGAAGAGGATGCTGACGATAGGGACGATGATGATGTAGATGGGGATGATGATGAGGACGATGACGATGATGATTATGATGATCATTATGATGATGACAATATTGACGATGATGATGATGATGACGACGAATATGATGATGGTGATGCTGCTGATGATGATGATATTGCTGCTGATGCTGCTGCTGCTGTTGGTGGGCTCTGACATCGCTTGCGTTACAGGGCTTCCTCGTAAGGAGAGAAGGGCGGTGTGATGCTACTAGCACGAAGCTGTATTCCTCCTATTTCTTAAATGATGTCTACTGATAGAATGTTATCATATAAATCTATGCTAGAGTAACTCCTCTTCATTTTAAATGCATAATCTTTGCAAAATAGATTTCTCACGGGAGATATTGCGCATGCGCGCGCACCGTGTTAGGCGTGCAGTGCCGTCTGAGGAAAACGTCATAATATAGCTTGCTGCGGGAGAGAGGGGATGGGAGACTGAGGAAAGGCGGCAGGGAAGATAGCTGGGAGCGGTAGAAGAAAAAGGAGGCTGATCGATACCTCCTTTTATTAATACCAGGGTGCCCAAATTTCTGGCTTGTGCAACGCAAATATAATTCAAGTTAGCCACTAGATGGCGGTATGTGTCAGGTGCATACTTGCCGTAATGCTGGCCTGAAAGGGATAATCGGAACTAGAAATTTATTACATTACTACATGTGCAACGCTAAATTAAATCACCCTATAATTTGCTACTACATATCATTAGCACGATACTTTGACATTTTTATAGCATCTCTTTGGTTTCTTTTGACTAGCTGAATAGTGATTTTACGATATTGCATTACGAAATACACATGCGGACCTCAAAATAATTATGTGTGTTGCAACTTGCAAGATGGCAGAACGCATTGATAGGGCAGAAATCCAGCATGCAGTAAAAGTTCAAGGAGAGTTTGTTCGTAAATTAAAAACAGAAAGCGCGGATAAGGATAAGGTATATTATTAAACTGGCTTCGTGTTTGGGCAACAGTCCCTTGTTGTTCAGACGCTAACTTGCGGGTTCTTTAGCCACTTATGAACACACACACACACACACACACACACACACACACACACACATACACCACACCACACATGCACCACATTACGCATACACACCAAACTCACACGCACGCACGCGCGCACACACACCAAACACTAACACGCGCGCACACACACACATGCGCGCACGCACGCAAGCACACACGCATACACACGCACAACTGCGCATGAACACACACAGACGGAATAAGGCAGACAGACAGACTCAGAACAGAATAGACCTCATATATAGACACCAATCCTAGACACGAAAGAAGAACGAATTCCAAAACATACACCGAAACGTGCTTTCAATGGACAGTACAGAGACGCAAGCGGTGCTTTGGTTTCTTCCATTCCTTACTGGAAAGGCACGGACCATCTTAATGTGCGTGGGCGTCGTTAGAAATATCGCACACAACTGAGTCTAAACAGTAGTTGAAAAACGACACTTTTGTGTTGACATTTTAGTCTAATGACATTCATAATGTTGCTTCAGAAACCATCCCATAATGCCTCTAACAACGGACGCCTAGACTGCTATGGGACTAGCGACACATACAGGTCATAACGAAGTGTTATATGCATCAGTATTAGCACAAAAATTCACTAGGTGGCGTCTGTAAGCACATCTTGCCACCAGATGGCGGCTTCACACACCGTAATTACCACCAGGTGGCGTCCTTACGCACATCTTGCCACCAGGTGGTGTCTACACAGACCATAATTAACACCAGGTGGCGTCTGTACGCACATCTTGCCACCAGGCGGTGTCTACACACACCATAATTAACACCAGGTGGCGTCTGTACGCACTGATCAGATAAGTAAAGTCCCGAAATAAGCAGAGAAACAAGTGAGCATTATCGCGACCTCACGCCCACAAACAATATCGGTAATATATAAGCACACGCAAAATAGGCCTAGTTCGCATCCCCTAAAATGCTACTCTCGTAGTTACACACGCGCATGCGCGTGTTCGCACCGGTGGCGCCACCTCCTGGAACGATCGCTAACTATTACCGAATTAGATCGTTGGTGGAGAGGGATGCCACATTACATAGCCACAACAAGTGATAACACTGTGTATGAAACACACGATAGAGAAGAGAGGCAGGGAAAACGCGCACACACACGGCACGCCCTCTCCTCTCGTACACAGAGCATGACATAATTATTATTAATATTATTATTATTATTATTATGATCATTATTATCATCATCATCATCATTGTTATTGTTGTTATTATTATTAATAGTATTAATCTTTTATTCTAATATTCCACTACTGCGGTGTGACACGCGCGTTTATTTTGAAGTCGTGGCTTGTCCCCGGTTCACTATGCGATGTCTAATATAACATACCTATAGTTAGTTCTATTTCGTTCACTTTTAGCAACATCTATACGCGCACGCACATACACACGCACGCGCACATACGAACTGACGCGCACGCACGCATTGCGTTGGGTTTAGGATCATTTTTCTTATTTGTGCGAACGCTGTTTTTTTTGTCGTCAGTAGCCTTCTGCTGGCGATTAGCGCGTGCGTGTCGTGCGACAGAGGTTTTCAGCCATCCCTGCATGCTTGCTGCTCTTTTATGTCCTTTGCTTCAGCTTTTCATCCTCCCATTAAGACGGGATTCTTTTCATTTCTACTTCGTTGTTTCTGCTTGCGGTTAAGATGACGTGGAATTGTGTGCTGCAGCATTTCGCATGATCCAAACGAGCTTGGGTATCTAAAAGCTGCACAACATGACGAATTATACTATTAATTCATTCAACAACCGTTCAGCATTACGTAGGTCTCAGGGAAGAGAGAGTGATCCGCCAGATGGCGCATTATTAGTGTTTTGTGGATATAGAAATCAGTTAACCCCAACCCTAACCCTAATTCTAAAATAAAACAAAATTAGCCAAAAATAATAAAAATAAATAAGAGAAAAAATTAGCCAATCAGAGCCGTCCCCTAGAGGATCACTATCTCTCCCTTGTGCAAATTTTTTTAGAATGTTCTTTTCATCATGTTTTGCTTTCGAAACAATAAATACTAATAATCAAACACATACTAAAACAATTGAGGTTTTTGTTTTTTGAAGTTTTATTACTTAGTAATTCCTCACAGACTTCCAAATTTTAAAGTAGTTTCGAAATTCCAGAAAATTCGAAAGTTGCTTCCACACGGGTCGCAGAACCATGGCAACCGCGACACTGTTGCCACAACAAAATGTTGCCACAGTGACAACTCCGACCTGCGGCGCAGCTACCGACACCTAGCGGCAGCTCGTGAACTATCCGTGCGAGGTATCACCGGGGAACTCACGTGGAGACCGCCTACTCCGCGCCGTTGCCATGGTTACTACGAACAAACAATCGCCGCAACTCTCTCTCTCTGTTGTTTCACCATCATCGGTCATGTTTGCGTAACAACCAGATAGCCGCCTGTGATTGGATAGCGCATCACGAGCCGCCGTGTGGCGACAGAACTGTGTCACGGGCGAGAGCATGATTGCTATAGCTCTCCTGTAACGTGTTATTTTATCCGTGTTATAGACCTTGTGCCGCACACACGTCGCTGCGTTCAACTTCGTGTTGACGATTTCGGCGATGGCGGCGGTGGTGGCGGTGGTGGCGGCGACGGTGGCGACGGCGGTGGCGGTGGTGGCGGCGGTGGTTGCGGCGACGGTGGTGGCGGCGACGGTGGTGGCGGCGGCGGCGGCGGTGGTGGTGGCAACGGCGGAGTTTTCAGTCGTAGCAGGAGTGAATAAAAATAAATGTTGTTTTTTCTTTCGCTCCTGATCGCAGTGATACTCGCGATGACAATGGCGAGAGTAACAGATGACGTTCATAGGTCTGGATTTACGTCAGAGCGCCCATACGCAAGCTCCCCGCGATACGCAGTCGCACCCACACATTCTGCAGCTTTAAAGCGATCCTCCGTGATACCTTCGTCCGTCGATTCACGCTAAATATTAAATTAATAGTCTTGCACTTCTTCTGTCAGCCGATCAAAAATCGTTTGAATGTGACGTGCATTGCTAAACGCATGCATGATATATTCAGCCTGTTCTGCTAGCATCTATGACAAATACGACATACGCATATACGCTCTCCTATGACACTATTTGTCATAGGAAGAATCTTCCTATGACAAATACGACATACGCATATACGCTCTCCTATGACACTATTTGTCATAGGAAGATTCTTCCTTTGAGAAATATTATTGTATGTGTTGGGCGCATCATAGGAGTTTAGGAGCGCTATTATAAACGCAAGCAGTGAATTTCAGCTGTAAAGCGGAACGAAGTTGACTCGCCAATATTTGTCATAGGAAGAATCTTCCTATGACAAATAGTGTCATAGGAGAACGTATATGCGTATGTCGTATTTGTCATAGATGCTAGCAGAACATGTTAACATATTGCAGCACGTATGTCTTTATTTTTGCACTCCATCTATACATGACGTATGTGATGGATGAAACGACTTGTGTGACAGCTCCATGTATCGACCAGATACAAGAATGAAAGATAGATAACATGTGTCTCTTTATTAATAATATTAATAATAGGAAACCCCGGTTATATTAACATCAATGATATACAAGCCTGTCGGCAGGTGGCGATAGGTGTCCGACGTAACATATGCAGATAGATTACCAACGTTTATTAAATCAATTAAATAGAATTTTACCGCAATAATGCCTACTAATGTGCAAAGAGCACATGCCTACTAATTACTTTATTAATTACAAATTGCCAATTCGTACCAAATTTGTCTGTAAGAACGCGGGAGACCTGTGTTCCGCATGCCATGTAGGCCCTACCTCAAAAATGAAGCAAGATTTCAGTAAAATTATGCGTTTAAGATGGAGATTGGATACTCGTCGCAGTAGCCGGACATGGAAAATAAATCCCGACACTTATTTATTAATGATAGAGAGCGCTAGCTAGCGTAACTTTAATGAATACCAAGGCTGCCAATGGGTGTGGTTTCAGCGTTTATTATAATTAACGTGGCACGGGATAATGCAAACATCCATTCCTCAGTCACGTAATGCAGGGCACACACTCATTAGCGTCGTAATTCTCTTCCATCGCTCCCTCTCTCTCTCTTTATCCCTCTGTCTTTCTCCCTCTCTCTCTCTCTCTCTCTCTCTCTCTCTCTCTCTCTCGTCTCCTCTCTCTCTCGCTCTCTCTTCTTCTTCTGTCTCTCTGTCGGTATAAGTATATGTATTGGTAAGAGCACCACCACTAGCAATGTAACACCGATGCACGATGTCGTCGTTGGTCGTATTCCGTCGAACCTCTACGCTTATACAGATGTAAATTAATGTATCGGTCCTTCTCCGCTGTTCTCGGCTGCTGGCACGCGATCGCTCGCGATACGATCCTACAGTCGATGATAATAGATAGCTACGGAGCCGTAGTTGTCTTGTTTTCTTCCTCTCTCGCTTTCTTTCCTTTTTTCTTTATGTATCTTCTGTTTGTCTCTCTCTTTCTCTCTCTCTCTCTCTCTTTCTTTCTTTCTATTTCTCTATCTTGCTTTCTTTCTATCTCTCTCTTTCTCTCTTTCTCTCTCCCTGCTTCTTTCTCATATCTTTCTTTCTCTCTCTCTCTCCCTCTCTCCTTCTCTCCCTCTCTCTCTCTCTCTCACTCTCTCTCTCTCTCTCTCTCTCTCTCTATCTATCTGCTCTCTCTCACCCCCTCTCTCTCTAATCAGTGCACATCGAGGGCTTTCCACCAGGTGTTGAGCCGCGCTGAGCTGCGCGTGCGTGCGTGCATACATACAGGTAAAGTAATTACAGGTAGATAGTGCTATGCGCTGCGGCGGCAGCTCATCGCCTCCGTTCTGTCGCGCGCACAGGTTCCAAATAACGGCCACTTACCTGAGCGATAGGTGAGCATGAGGATAGGGAGAGAGAGTGGGTGGGGGAGATAGATGGAGAGAGGGGGGGGAGAGATAGAGGGAGAGAGAGAGAGGGAGTAAAGGGGTGAGATAGACGAAAGATAGGGGAGAGGGGGGAGATAGAGAGGGGGGGCGAGATAGAGCGGGAGATAGATGGGGAGAGGGAGAAGGGGGAGAGAGGGGGAGGTTAGAGAGAAAGAGATATAGAAGGAGAGATAGTGGGAGAGAAAGAGGGGCGGGATAGAGCGAGAGAGAGAGAGAGCGGAGAGATAGCGGGAGAGAAAGAAAGAAAGAGGGAGAGATAGAAGGAAATATAGAGGGAGAGAGAGGGGGAGAGATAGAGGGCGAGAGAGAGAGGGGGAGGGGGCGAAAGATCGAGGAGAGATCGAGAGAGAGTGAGAGAGATAGAGGCGAGATAGAGGGAGAGATAGAAAGGAAAGAGATAAAGGAGGGAGAGATAGAGGGGGAAGATGGGGCGCGTGTGCTCGTGCGGTGGTGAACGATCACAAGCGTTTCTCACACGCGTACCCTATATACACGTAAACGGCATATATCATATTAATTAATTCATGATAGTTATTGATTGATTGTGCGCACCATGGAATATTACTCGATATAATATATCTGTATATTATAATATAACTGATTGAATTATATACAAAGAGGTTAATCACTTAATCAGTTAGATTGGTTAATTATTTTATTGATTGATTGATTGATTGATTGATTGATGAATTAATTAACCAATTAATTATAAACAAATTGTTATTGTAACCTTCATTCGTCTCCCGCTTTAACTTACCTGTTTAGGGTCACCGCCATGATGAAATTTTATCATTTCCCGTTCCTCGTTTAATAATATCTCGCATCATTTCACTTTCCCATGTATGTACTGTATGCATGCTCAGTTATTAACTCAACGCTTCGTATGTCCCTACATTTTACCGTGCCTTCGGGTTCGCCTTTGCTTTCCAGTCGTCGCTATTTTCGTCTGCTCTTTAATCACGTTCGACACGTCATATCTCCACAGGAGATGTATCCGCAGCAATAACGTCTTCTTAATTTCATTCATCTTTTCTCGAAACTTTAATATTCTGTCTTGCTGCGCCGATGGCATAATACCTCTACTTTTAGTTCACAGAAAATAATGCGATCTTTTCCCAGAGATTTTTAGTAATTATTTTCATTTTTCGCCAACAATGTGTTCATTATGTTAGTAAAGCAAGCCGAACGCCTATAGAAACTAATAATATTACTAATAAAACGTCCTAATGCACTCGTCTGTGCAAAACGAGGAAATTCGTGGAGAAATTTTTTTAGATTAACGTTAATTTCTACAAAGGGGAGCGCGCGGGCAAAAAATCACGACCGACGATAAAAAAACTAATGATTTTTTTACGCTAAGGTAGGAACATACGGCTGTTTACGGTTCACGCTATACCACATTAGCAGCCTCTTTCTCGCGCATTCTCCTTGCTGTATGTTTGAACTTTCTCAATTCCAACTTCCTTCTCGCTATCTAATGCGTATTTATTATTAGACACTTCTATGACATTCTTTCATTCTTCTTTCATTCTTCTTTTCTTATCTGACACTATTATTATTAATATTATTGTTATTATTATTATTATTATTAATATCATTATCATCATTATCATCATCATCATCATTGTTATTGTAACCCCCTGCAGGCTACGGCCCCTCCATTACCGCAATCCCAGGACCCAGTTCCAAACTTTTCACGCTGTGTAAAACAAACTGGTTCCAGTGCTGCGTTTTACATATCCGGTGCTAGCATCGCGTGTGTGACAGCAAACGACGTGATTGGCCGGCGAACGCGCAAGTAGCGCCACCTACTGCCCATGTAGCACAATTAGACTGGCGCCAGTGGAATAGCCGGGCGCGTTGTAATACGGTTATTCAAAGGACGCGGGATGGTAGGTGTCAGACTAACTATTGAAAAGCGAAGAAACACTTCTAAGGGGTGCTGCTAATATTCTGTTCTGCACATACTTGTCACACGCACGCACGCACGCCCACATAAACACACACGCACACGCACACTGCACACGCACACACACACGCGCACGCACACTTAAAAATGGTACGGATGCATTCATACAATGGAAAAAAGACGCAAATAGACGTGTCGAATCTTATTTTAATACCGCTCTACTCTATATACATATACGCGCACACTTGCGCAGCACGCACGCACACTGCACGCACGCACGCACGCACGCAAGCACACTCACGCGGACAGAAAGCACATCAAGACGACCCTGTCTCCATTTATTTCCGCCGGGCACAGCTAACCGATAACGCGGTCGTCCTGACATCGATAATCGATAAAACGGTTGTGCAGGGTGCGGGCGAGCGATCGAGACGGAAAGCTAGCGCGCCAAAGAGAAAACAAAAGGACTAACCGGCGCGACCGCCTTGCTTAATTACACGTTTATACACACACGCAGACGCACGCACGCACGCACGCACGCACACATATATACAACACACACAAATTAGAAGGCAAAAGCACAGGGACACCAAAGAAGACATGGTTTACATGTAATATAGTAATATATAAACACGGTGCCTTGCATATTATACACAACAGCTTTCGAAACAGCACGTCTCTTCGTAAAGCTACGGCTGAAATGCCGCTCTGTCTCAACAGCCAAAATTTTAAACACAAGACACGATCCTTCCCTTTCTTTTATATTAAATTTATGCGTTTCACGTTGGTGTCTGTTTGCGTTTTTCATCTAATTTATATGCAAAGAAGGAGGAATAGAACGAGCAGAGAGCCCTACTCTAGGTTAGGTAAACAGCTGTAGTGGAGAAAGGGGAAGCTAGAAGAGGAGGAGCGGAGGAGGAGGGAGTAGGAAGCGAGGTTAGGAGCGGAGGAGGAGGGAGGTAGAATAGAAGAGGCGTAATGAAGAGGGGGTAGGAAAGCAACTGCAGTGGGGTAGGAGGAGAGGAGAAGCAGGAGAGGAAGAGGGGAGGAGGAACAGGAGAGGAAGAGGGGAGGAGGAGAAGCGGGGGAACGAGAATGAGGAACGGGAAGGGGAAAGGATAGGAGGAGCTGGAGGAGAAGGAAACGCGGAAGGTGATGTGGAGTGGGAGGGGGAAAAGCAAGGAAAGGGGAAGAGGAACGGGAAGGGGAAAGGATAGGAGGAGCTGGAGGAGAAGGAAACGCGGAAGGTGATGAAGGGTAAGAGGGGGAGAGGCAAGGAAAGAGGAAAATGAGACAGGCGTCCTATGATGTCTTCTGTCACGCGCTAAGGTGCTTGCAGTGGCGTTGCGTGGTGCGTGCAGTCGTGCGTGCGTGCTGCGCAAGTGTGCGCGTATATGTATATAGAGGTAGCACGGCTTATTAAAATAAGCTTCGACACGTCTATTTGCGTCTTTTTCCATTGTATGAATTGCATCCGTCACCATTTTTAAGTGTTGCGTCAGCCGCGTGTGGTGTTTGTCGCGTTGTGGCAGTGTGCGTGTGCGTGTGTGTTTATGTGGGCGTGCGTGCGTG
>NW_014577534.1:33086-44325 GCF_000485595.1 Priapulus caudatus | reverse complement strand
CTCTTTCTCTCGTCTCCCCCTCTCTCTCTCTCTCTCTCTCGTTGCTTTCACCAGCTCTCTCCCACCCCCTCTCTCACATCTCTCTCTTTCTCTCGTCTCCCCCTCTCTCTCTCTCCCCCCTCTCTACTCTCTTGTTGCTTCACCGCTCTCTCCCACCCCCTGCTCTCATCGATCGTCTCTCTTTCTCTGCGTCCCCTCTCTCTTCTCTCCCCTCTCTCCCCCTCTCTCTCGCCCCTCTCTCCCCCTCTCTCTTTCTTGTTGCTTTCACCAGCTCTCTCCAGCCGCCTCTCGTGTGAAACGACGCGGAGCGGTTTTCAGTGTCACCAGCCAACAGTCAGAGCTGTTTCAGGTCACGCCGCCAGGGGCTGGCACGTTCCGTGTCACGGGAAGGGAGAAACTGGCGCGCTTTTCAAGGTCACGCGATATTCGGGAGCGACTGTGAAGTGTCGAAGTAGTGCTGGGCTGATATTCGAAGCTTCGGCTGCTAACTGCAGATTCCGATCTGGGTTTTCCTGTCTCCCCGTTCCCTTTTTCTTTCATCTTCAATCCTCACCACGCCCTCCTCCTGTTCCTTTCCACTCTCCCGTTTTTTCTTTCCGCCGGGCACAGCTAACCGATAACGCGGTCGTCCTGACATCGATAATCGATAAAACGGTTGTGCAGGGTGCGGGCGAGCGATCGAGACGGAAAGCTAGCGCGCCAAAGAGAAAACAAAAGAACTAACCGGCGCAACCGCCTTGCTTAATTACACGTTTATACACACACGCAGACACACGCACGCACGAACGCACGCACGCACGCACGCACTGCTTCGCTCGTCTCGTGAGCGAACGGACGAACTCCCAGCGAATTTCCTACCGCAACGGCAGTGACGAACATTCCTACACCGGCGCCGCTGCGGTGACGACGCCGACGACGACGACGACGACGGTGACGATGACGATGTCGATGACGCCAATGGTGACAAGATTTCCTACGACACCGCTACGATGATGTGACGATGACGGCTTCACGTCCAGCGACCTCCAAATGACCTCCGACCATCGCTGCCTCAGATGCGACCCCCATCCCCGCGACATTTCCTAGGCGCACCTCGGCGGCGGCGCCCCCTAGAGGCGGTCGCGCACGACGTAGGAGGCGAGGCCCTTGACGTAGTGGTGGTCGAGGACCTTGCAGTGCGGGCAGGCGACGCAGCGGGAGTACTCGCTGAAGAACAGCAGCGGGTTGTCGACGCTCACCATCGCCCGCACGCAGCTGTTGCAGGTCAGTCGTTGCTGGCAGCACGGCAGTGCAGCGAAGATGTCATAGCTGTGAGCGAAAGAGAGACGAATAATTAGTTAGTGTGTTATTGTTTCGTTAGTTTATTATTATTATTATTATTATTATTATTATTGTTGTTATTATTGTTGTTGTTGTTATTGTTATTTTTTACTTATTTCTTTACTATCTTCGTTTTTAATTTACTTATATCTTATTTTGCACATTATTATAGTTTATCATATTTATCATGAATAATAACAAGAGTAAGATAGTAAGATAAAAGATAGGCCTAATGAGTTATTATCTTGCTATTGATCATATAACAAATAAGGAAATTAAAAATAATAATCAAAATAGGATAGTAACACACCAGGCCTAACGATGATCATAACAAGAAAAGCAACAATAACAACAACAACAACAACACAATAATAATATAATAATCACAATAACAACAACAGTAAGAGTAATAATAAAGATCGTGGGTACACACCTGTACATGGTACTCAGCAAAAAGAGATAGAGTGTGGAATCGGTGCCAAGAAGAGAGCCTTGTATGCGGCAGCACCTGCCAGTGAAAACTGTAAATCTCTTCACTAGCCCACTAGCCGAGTAGGGCGCAAGAAATTATCATTATGCTTACCTGTACATGGTTCCCAGTACGAGGTGCTGACCGCTCCAGACGCGCTTGCAGGCACGGCATCGCACGATGCGGTCTCCCTCCAGGCAGCCCATACACACAGCATTCAGATACATCGTCTTACCATCCAACGTCACCTACACACAGAAGTAAGTAAGTAAGTAAGTAAGTAAGTAAGTAAGTAAGTAAGATGAATCTTGAAAAGTAATATCTTGTTGTTAAAGTAATATACGTAAAACATGCCGGCGCACATGCGTACGGCACAGCATTACGATCAGTCACTGTCGCTGAAGTGGTCGTTGTCATATATGTAGTACTTCTACTTCTACTTCTACTTCTATACTGGACAGTCCCTAAGGAATAAACGTCCAGGGCTATAGCTAGCCATGGTGTGTGTGACCTAGCTTGGGTACAGCCAGGTAGTTAGCCTTTTTTTTTAGCCGAATGGCACGAGGTGTCGGCGAGTATGTCGCCTACGTCTACTCCCTAACCTTAACCCTAACACCCTAACCCTAACCATATCAAATAGTTACTTCGGGTACATATTATACGCCGCATTATACGACAACGACCCTTCGTGCGTCACTGTCAGACTGCAGCCTGTAGGCGTATGTACATACTACACATGCGTCTAAGCAGAGGAATTGCTCCGACCTGTGATTGGAGGATAAAAATATAATTCATGACGTTTCGTTTCACCGGTCATAGCCGCGCGTGTATTAGCCTATGAGCGATACCGCGCGTGCATATTTGCTAATTAATTAGACTAATCGTGCTTCAATAGACTCAAAATTCACAGAGATTAAGGCTAAGACATGTGTCTATAACAGCTAGAATTTATAGAAATGTAACTCAAATCGTTCGCTCCATATGATAGTTAGTACACGTTCCTACCGGTCATAGCATAATAGCGTATGCGGCGGGAGTGGGCGGGGTCTATTTTTATCCTCCAATCACAGGTCGGAGCAATTCCTCTGTTTAGACGCATGTCATACTACATGGTTCATGCATGCGTGGTAACAGGTAAATACGAATATAAGGCCAGAATCGCCCGTTTCATGGATAACATGATATGGGTGACAGTGACACATTAGGCTAAAACTATACTAACTAAATCGGTGTTTCCTCAAACCATAAACTTGTCCTTTTTTAATATTATGTAAATAGTAAGCATGGGGACGAAATTGCATCAATCTTAAAATTGCCTGAATTGTCGTAGGAGAATCTACACAAACCAAACGTACCAAAGTTTGTTAAACATATGATGGCTCTGGCTCAGAGATTTGCTAATCTCTATTTCCAGTGTGTTGTTAACTATGAACGCTCTTGCTAACAATTTAATGTTTAATGTTATGAATGTTGTAATTAATTGTTATTAATGTTTTTTACAACCTTTGTAATATTGTGGTTGATTATTGATGTGCACCTGTCTGTGGCAGACGGACACTGTCACAGGTCTGATGCAGTGTTTTCTCTACTTTCCATGATCGCTGGAATCGTCGTTCATCTACCGCTTCAATCGCAAACCGCATTCGTTCAAACTCGTTTCCCCTGCCGCGTCGCAAACAATACGATCAAACTTTCGGCATATCGTGATTGTTTGGATAACAAAAATCGCTCGGTGATGACGATGCGACGCATCACGTCGGCACGGCAACTGATGCGCGCGTGCTCTATCCACAAACAATGTCGTTACTATGCGACGAACTCGGGCGAGCAGGTAGGTGGCGAACAGTTACACGTGTTATTCTCAAACATCTAGTCTGGCTTGTGCAGCTTTCGTTATTACGCATTTCCGTCCCGTTCTAAAGAAAGATTTACGTGGCGAAGATGCTGATAGAATATGTGTTATAGTTTTTCTAATTGAAGGCATTAGCAGTAACTGTGGTTTAAACACAGGCATGCATATGAAATGTTAAAGTAAACGTGATGCTAGTTAAGAATTAATTGGGACAGTGAGAGCATATGCTGATTTCTATCATCCCAAGGTGGATAGCTGCTTGGGCTATTGCAAGCATGGTGTGTCTCCGTTGATATTACCCTCAAATGTTTTTAGACTGTACAGGAATTAATGACGGAAACCATAATGAATTAGAAATTAATGCACACTCATTGCGTCACCATCTCTGGTTTATGTGGGCACCCAGCTAAACATACATGTGCTTACCATTATATTTTCTTCTCGTCAGATATCACAGGAAGTAGCGAAATTGCTTGAACTAAAAGCACAGTTGGGAGATGGACCTCCACAGAAGTTTACGCTCAAGTGCCCCAAGGTAAAATCCACATAGCTAGAGATCTACAGTTGGAGGCCTGACAATAGCCCTATTATAGTTAAAGTTTAAAGTTAAATCTTCCCCACGCCTATGTGGAGCATAGGCGCATAGGGCAGTGCCTATCTCCGTTTCAGTAACCCTGAGGCCCCGCAGCTGCTTTCACAGTAAATGCTACAGTAGGAAATCCTACTATAGTACAGTACTACAGTACAGTACTACAGTATAGTACTATTGTACAGTACAGTAGTAAATCCTATTATATCGCCACATAATTCTGTTTAATGATTTTATTCTATTTCTGATTTCACAGCAGTGCTTTACTGCAAGTTTTTCCTGCTTATTGTGAATTAATGATTAAGTTATATAATAGTAGTTTTGTAGATTTAAAATTGCTATCAATACGTGACTAGAATTTGTCCTAACCCGAACAAATTGGGTAGTTTTTCGTTAATACTGCGCAAGCGTTTTCAATAATATATAAATGTGACCGTATGCTCCCATACTAGTGTAAGACTGTTAACACTAACAGTTGTTTGCCATGGTGTTGTTGTCTGCAGGGTACGCGAGACTTTGATTCTCAGCAGATGGCAATCAGAGATGCCGTTTTTAAGAAGATTGTAGAGTGTTTTAAACGTCACGGTGCTGAAACAATCGACACGCCCGTGTTTGAACTGAAGGTAAGTGTTTAAACTATTGGTTAACTAAACTGAATCATTCAATTCAAAACTGCGAATTGATTAGTAATTTGTTAAGGTAATGCTGTCCACCTACGTCTGAATGGCTCTAAGTAATTTACTCACTCTAGGGAAGGGTGCAAAAGTTTCTTCAAAAAGACACATCAGTTGTATCATACTCAAAAAACCTCTAAAACAGTCATTTGTTATCCTGGAAGTATTGTCATACTGGCTAATCATAATGGCTTATAGCAATGTTTCGATCATTACTCATCTGCATCCAAAGCTAATGTTTCTTTCACTATCTGTTGACATATAGGAAGTTTTGACAGGCAAGTATGGAGAGGATTCAAAGCTCATCTATGACATGGCAGACCAGGGAGGAGAAATTCTATCTCTCAGATACGACCTGACTGTATCCTTGCCTCGTCACCAATTATTATAATGACACCTGCTAGTCTGGTGGCTAACGTGCGATCGCGGTGTGTCCGCACACTAGAGCTTCATAACAAATTTCGTACGTCTTCTAATGATCGCGAAGAAGTTGGATTGTTTCTGTGAAATGGTGGGGGGGGGAGGAGAATGTAGTAAAAGATGCACATGTGCACAAATAGCTGGCCCTCCTTGCTCCTGCCACGAGTTCTAAATACAACCTAATAATAACCGTTTCTAAATACTTCATGCTAAGGTTTGCTATTAGCATACATGTATGTATTTTTATGTGAGCTGTGTGTGTGTGGACTCGTATTTCCTTAACTAGCTGCCTCTCTAGGTTCCGTTTGCGCGTTATCTCGCGATGAACAAGATATCGAACATTAAACGGTATCACATTGCTAAGGTATACCGGAGAGACAATCCATCTCTGGCGCGGGGACGCTTTAGAGAATTCTTCCAGTGTGTAAGTGACAGACAATCTAGTGCAGTCAATGACATGAAATAGCATGTGTAAAGGCACCCTAAAAGTGTCGTAAATCAATTCGATTTTTTCGTAAATGTTTTATAAAGACTGGTCACTTTTTGAAAAGCGCGAATAGGTAAACTTTTCAAGGAAAGCAATGATCATTGCGATCATTTGTTTTTTGTCAGGATTTTGACATCGCCGGGCAGTACGATCCCATGCTGCCGGACGCTGAGTGTGTCAAGATCGTTAGCGAGATCCTATCATCGTTAGACCTCGGAGATTACACGATAAAGGTGAGGCGGTGCCGGTGATGTGCGACGGGTTGACGATGTTTAGAGTAACCTGCACGGTGGGTTTGCATTTACTGTAAACAGTGCGACTGAGACATGCTGCCACCTCGTGGTAAAAATACTAAAATAAAACAATTATTGCTAGATTGTAGAATTTTAAGTCTAGACCGGCTGTTATTTATACTAAATTATGTAGGCGATTTTTTTTAATGATTTTACATGTACGTGGGGATCTGGCATCTACTAGTTGTCACACCCTAGGCACTTCGTTATCATGTCATTGTCCTGACGATATGTCTACAATTCTGTGTCATAAAGCTCTATTTATTATCTGGTTTGTTTCTGTTTATGAACTGCGCTGTTTATTTTCCAAGCAAGTAATGCTACTGGGATATTTTCCACTCACTTTTTCTCCCTCCCCCACCTCTGTCCAATCCTCTAGAATCGACCGGTAATCGTTGGGAGCGAAGCGACTTGGTTCGTGCGCACGCGTTTCGGTCGTTTTGCCGTGCTTACCTCCCGTCTTTTCTGCGCAGCTAAACCACAGGCAGCTACTAGACGGCATATTCCAGGTGTGCGGCGTGTCCGAGGGAAAGTTTCGCTGCATCTGCTCCGCCGTGGACAAGCTGGACAAGGTGAGAGAATGAACCCCGGCGCGGTAGCGACGCCGTTGTCACGAGATGATTTCAATGTCATGCTGGGCGACTTCGCTGTCTAGTAGCTTAATGGGAATTTCAAACCCCGGTTAGCAGTATGGATGTTACTGATTTTACCATCGACTGTCCGTTGCTCTTTCTGACTGATAGCGTAGTAACGTTGGTCACATGGTTGTCGTGGTAGTCGCAATGGGTGGACGTTGTTCTTGGGTTAATGACAGCATCGTAACGTGATCACGTGGTTGTTGTGGTAGTCGCCGTGGTGACAATGCCGTTGTCACGAGCTGATATCTGCATCATAGTGATTGACTTGAACTTCCCCTTCCCCCATTAGCTCATATAGCTCATTCCCATATTAGCTCAGTATTGAGTGTTGTATATGGAGGCGACTTGCCATTAAAGATAACAGAGTTGCAAGCTTGTTTTTTTTTCACTAACCAGATAGACTTGTTATTCGATCTGGTAACGCCACTAGCCATCCTCGAAAGTTTGTCAATAACACAAGCGCACTGTTAAATTATGCTCGTGTGCACCTGTCTTTTGTCATGTTATTTCAGATCTAGGACTAGTTATAGCCAAGTTACCACATTGTTCGCTTAGGCAGCCCAATAGAAAATGCACTAGCCACTGTCTAGTAGCGTAATAGGAATTTCAAACCCCAGTTAGCACTATGGATGTTACTAATTTTACCGTCGCCTGTACGTTGCTATGTCTATGTCTGTGACCGTTGACGTTGGGTGAATGATACAGTAGTAACGTGGTCGCGTGGTTGTTGTGGTTGTCGCCGTGGTAACGTGGTTGTTGCCGTAGTAACGTGGTCACGTGGTTGTTGTGGTAGTCACCGTGGTAACGTGGTTGTTGCCGTAGTAACGTGGTCACGTGGTTGTTGTTGCGTAGTCGCCGTGGGTGGACGTGCGGACGGAGATGATCGATGAGAAGGGACTCGACGCTGAGGTCGCCGATCGCATCGGAGAGTTTGTTCGGCTGTCAGGTGAGATGTGTTTGATTAAGATTTATAAACCTAATAAGCTATGTCTAGTAATACCTAGTATATACCTACAATGTCTAATAAATGTCTAGTAACAACTAGTATACCTGTCTAATAAATGTCTAGTAACACCTAGTATACATATAATGTCTCATCAATGTCTAGTAGTGCCAAGTACACGGCGAGCAATTAGTCATGGTGATGCGTGAATGCTACAGATAAAAAGAGTAAATAAGTAAGTAAGTAAGTAAGTAAGTAAGTAATTAAGTAAGCGAGAGTGTACCCCGCTACTGACTACAGAGTACACAGTAAAACAGAGAGAGAGGTCATGGCGTGGGGTCAGGCGACATGGCGCGGGGTTATGCGAGGTTGCAAGAAGGAGATTCTCATTGGCTAAGTTTAGATGGGCACTACCGATTCTTGCTTGGTAACTTAGACAGGCGCCAGCGATTCTCGCTTAGCGACTTAGACAGGCACCACCTATTCTCGCTTGGGAACTTAAACAGGCGCCAGCGATTCTCATTTGGTAACTGAGACAGGCGCCAGCGATTCTCGCTTGACAACTTAGACAGGCGCTGCCGATTCTTGCTTGGGAACTTAGACAGGCGCCAGCGATTCTCGCTTGGCAATGTAAACAAGAAACCGCAATTTTGTACTCGGTGACTTAGACGGGCGCCGCGGACTATAACACACCCTGCTGATTCTCGCTTGGTGACTTAAGCTGGGTTTACACTACCGACTTTATGTTAGCGAGTTGGCCAGTTGGACAAATTTCGCAAATCGGCAACTCCGAGTTGGCGAAAATAGAACATGCTCTAATCTCCCAACTAGTTGCTATCGATCGGTGGTCGCGCAACTTTTGCGTTTACACTGCCGATTGTATAGTTGGGAAGATGGTCCAATTCGCAAACAAAAAGTCGCGGTAGTGTAAACCCAGCTTTAGGGAGGATGATATACGACGGATGTACAATGCCATAATCTCAGCTACACGTAGATTCTCTATCATAATTCTAACACGTCATGTGAAACACATGCGTCTAAACAGAGGAATTGCTCCGACCTGTGATTGGAGGATAAAAATAGAATTCGTGACGTTTCGTTTCACCGGTCATAGCCGCGCGTGCATATTTGCTAATTAATTAGACCAATCGCGCTTCAATAGACTAAAGATTCACAGAGATTGAGGCTAAGACATGTGTCTATAATAGCTAGAATTTATAGAAATGTAACTCAAATCGTTCGCTCCATATGATAGTTAGTACACGTTCCTACCGGTCATAGCCTAATAGCGTATGCGGCGGGAGTGGGCGGGGTCTATTTTTATCCTCCAATCACAGGTCGGAGCAATTCCTCGGTTTAGACGCATATATGTGAAACCCAGCTTTAGACGGGCGCCGCACGCTCGTACCTGCATGATGGCGCTGTCGTACTTCATGGGGCTGAGGAAGAAGGTGCCATCTATGAGCGGGTAGCGGTCGAACACCATGAGGGTCTGTGAGCAGACGACGCAGCCGACGCTCTGAATCTTACACAGACTCAGGTTGGAGAGGATGAAGCAACGTGTCTCATCGTTACCTGCGTAAAACATTATATATATATATATATATATATACATACATACATACATTACTAACATAGATACACAGACTCAGGTTGGAGAGGATCAAGCAACGTGTCTCATCGTTACCTGTGTGTCAGAACAAAACAATTTACATTATATATATATACAAACACGTATACACACACGCTTGTACACGCACGCACGCACGCACGCACGCACGCACGCACGCACAGAGCAATTAGTCATGGTGATGCGTGAATGCTACAGATAAAAAGGGTAAGAAGAAAGAGAGAATGAGAGAGAAACAGGGAGCGAGTTGAAAAGAATGGAAAACTGTTCATGGAGTGTTATTTTGGTGGTGTGCGTGGATGTGGTGTTATTTTGTCTGCTATCGATGCACAAAATCCCATCTCTGACCTGGACACTTTGTTTGCACTTGTAGGTGGCCCTGAACTGGTGGAGAAGCTAAAACGGGACGAGCGTGTTTCGAAGAACAAGCGATTCATGTCTGGTTTGGAGGACATGGAGCTCCTGCTAAAATACTGTGATCTGTATGGTGTGCTGGATAAGGTGAGTGGCGCAATCTACGTGCAAGACTCGTACGACTCGGCGTGTGACATTTTTTCGAAGCTACAAGATATCGTATGTTGAACCGTGCCTTTTATATTTATTTTTTAAATTTTTGTTTGTTTCCAGGTGTCGTTCGATCTTAGTCTGGCACGTGGTCTAGATTATTATACCGGAGTCATATACGAAGCTATTCTCAGTGGAGGTGAGTAATAAATTCCGTACCCCGTCTAATCTAAAATTCAAATCTAATCGATACAAAAATTCATTCTATTAATATAAATAATTTATCGGGTTGCCTCATCATCATTCAGGCGCGCCCGAAATCGTGGCGAGTGTGTACTTACCATGGCTTTTTCGATTGCTCGAAACTCTTACTTTTCTTTTTCGATTGCTTCTCTTTTCTTACTTTTTTTCTACGGTGCCCCTTCTCTGTCTCTTTCCAGCTGTCCAGAAGGACTTGTCGTCCACGGATGAACCGGGCGGCGTTGGCAGCATAGCTGGAGGCGGCCGATACGATGAGCTAGTCGGCATGTTCGACTCTAAAAATAGGAAGGTTCCCTGTGTCGGAGTGAGCATAGGCATCGAGAGAATATACGCAATCATAGAGGCAAAGGTCAATGTAAGTGAGAAACGAATGCCAAGGTCGTCTTAACTCGCCTTTAGTTTTTAAAAGCTCTCTGGTGTGATAAATTCCATCGCAAGCATCTACTAGTGAATGCCAGAACTGGTTTTAGAAATGGCAGCCCATCCCTCTGGTCCAGGACTGGTAAACCTTTGATCGGCGCTGGCTCATTTTCCTGGATTTTGCTATTGGTTACATCGTAGAAATTCAAATCTGAGTTTTAAGACTTATTTCTAAGTCTGCTGCCCAGAAATTGACCCGCAGTGGCGATCGAAGATTCGAAATAGAACGTACTGCAGTTATGATTCAGATCCGCGTAAACTAGATAGATTTGGAGCCTTTTAAGACGTGTCTCACGAGCCATTGAGATCGTTCTTAGTTTAAAATGCTCGCAGATGCTACGTAATGTCGAGCCGGCTTACGGCCTGTATATGTAGTACTAATGAAAGCGTAACGAAATAAGGCCTAATATATGTACGGCCATATCTAGTAGCGCGTTGACTTACGGCCGACTCGGTAGCTGATTGCTGCACTGCTTACAGGCGTCCAAGGTCAAGCAGAGGACGACCGAGACGGAGGTGTATGTGGCTGCTGCACAGAAGAACCTGCACGAGGAAAGGCTGGCGCTGTGCAATATCTTATGGGGTGCCAACATCAAGGTAACAGTGCCGGCCTGCAGCAAGCTTCTTCTGTTTGGATTTCTTTGGACAGCTGTTTATAATGGGAGACGTCTATATGTGGAGAGAGAGAGAGAGAGAGAGAGAGAGAGAGAGAGAGAGAGAGAGAGAGAGAGAGAGAGAG
>NW_014577534.1:26946-33076 GCF_000485595.1 Priapulus caudatus | reverse complement strand
TTGCAAAATTCGAACATATGTCATAGGGTTATGCTAAGCAATTTAAAGTAAGCTCTTATATATGACAAAATATCGGAAGTTATAAGTGGCAGAATGGCATCGATTAACATAATTATGGTAACAATTCAATTCAGCCAGTTGTGAAGATAGGCGACACTTTTCGATATGTATGATGTATGAGTGTATGGTCAGCAATTTAAAGTAACTTGGACAATAGTAGAAGACGGAAGTTATACATATATAATGGCATAATTAACACATGGTAACAATTTATTGTTACCGTGGGTGATTAAATGGCAAAATTTCCGAACGCAGTGATGTATATATGAGTTATGGTAACAATTTTAGGTAACTGTGGCAAATATGAGACGGTAGTTATAACATAATTACAGGAGTCTATCAATATTGATAGACTCCTGATCATATAATGGCATGATTATTACCATTTACAGTAATTTTTTTCCAATTACTGAATTATTTAAGTATCTGAGTGAGATTGGCAATGATAACAATTTATGGTGACTGTGACAACTAACCGATATATGGCAGCTGATAGTTTGGTATCAATTTAAAGTAACTGTGGTTATGTATAGTGATGTATGAGTTATGGTCACAATTTAAAGTAAAGTTCTGTGATAAGTAGAAGGCGGAAGTTATACACATATATGGCATAATTAACACATGGTAACAATTTATTGTTACCGTGGGTGATTAAATGGCAAAGAATTTCCGAAACAGTGATGTATATGAATTATGGTAACAATTTTAAGTAACTGTGGCAAATATGAGACGGTAGTTATAACATAATTACAGGAGTCTATCAATATTGATAGACTCCTGATCATATAATGGCATGATTAATACCATTTACAGTAATTTTTTGAAAATTACTGAATTATTTAAGTATCTGAGTTAGATTGGCAATGGTAACAATTTATGGTGACTGTGACAACTAACCGATATGGCAGCTGATAATTTGGTATCAATTTAAAGTAACTGTGGTTTTGTTAATGTGCTGGTGTTTACCAAGATTTACCACTCACCCATACGTTGATGTGTCAATAATGAGCCTGGTACAGTTCATAACTAAGCATATGCTAGTAGTGCACACCCTGTGCAGGAAAGAAGATAGGCTCAACAAGGTTCAAATGTACACTGTTATCGCAGTAACAATTTTACTGTAAGCTGAAAATGCACGGTTACTATTTCTAACAACCTCCTGACTGTGGCAAGCAACATGTCCCGGGTCAATGTCATCCATTCTTTCCTTGTAGATCTTCTGATCTTTCGCAGTGGACTAAAAGGATCATCATTTGCAATAATCAGAGTGCAATAAACTTTTGATTAAAACGTAATAATTATATGATATTTAATAGATGGTCAGATAGATTGTAGAATGAGCCGTATCACGGCCTGGTAGTGGTATCGAGCGCAGTTGTATAGCTTTGTACTCTGAGTTGAGTGCTTTAGTCCCGGTTGTTAGCTTTACCTCATAAACCTCATAAATACTCTTGAGCTTTGCAAATAAGTTCCATAGGTGACTATAACGAAGGACGGAGGGAGAAGTGAATCAATCGATCAATTCAACACTGTGCAGCGATTGCATGTGGGAAAACGTTGCAAATTTTGCAATCTTACGCAAAGATGAAGGAAGAGTAACTTCCAAACGGAATGACTGAGCACAAAGAAGCTAACCTTAAAAGGATTCCTTTAACAAGTTGACACGCCGAAATACAGCAGAGGAGTGCTCAGATGAGCGAGTGCATCAAACTCACGTGCGCTCGAAGGGGAATGTTTCAACTGACCCCTGATAAACAGGGTTCAAAATCCTAACGGGCCGCAGGTCCGTGCCCGTATTTTATAAGCTGCAGGCCTGACATTTCTAGATACTAGCAGGCCGCAACGGCCCGCATAGAAAATCCACCCCCAGCATGCAACTAGCAGCATCGCACTAATGATCTCAGCGCCGATTCAAAAAGAATGAGGCACGTATGCAGAAAAATTTAGAAGCACCTCACGCACAACTCTAGTCTTGGTACCACTTCAGAAACGGTGCGTGGGTGTTCGTACGCACAGGCTTTCCCTGAATCCAGACTTGAAGCAGGCGTTGGCTTCAAAACCGCCGCCAAAGGAAGTCACGGTACAGACAACACAGCTTAGTCCAAAGTATGTAAACTATATTATTATCGTTGGCTCTGCTGCAGTTCGTGGGTTCCACGTAAGAGTATCTCAAGGCAAGCATTTATGAACTAGGCCCCACCATCTCCCGCAAATACCCACCCATCTCCTATACCACTCATTCCCAAGAGGTGGTGCCGAGGGCAAAGTATTTAAAAATATATTACGCGCACGTGCAAACTGTAAGAAGAGTACGAAGAATGAGAATATTTCCACAGAGGAATTGAGCCTTCAATAATTATGAAGTGGAGACAGAGAAACAGAGGACTGTTTGGAAGTTTTTGCTGTGCAACTTGTGGCAGCTGTAGGTAATAAAAAGACAGTGGCAAGGCCGGTGACTAGAAGAAATAACGCAGGTCAAATTGCCTCGTATCCAGCTAAGGCCACAACACTCAAGAATGAGGTGAGTGTATGGGGGTGTGTGCCTGTGAGGTGATGTGAGTGTAGGTGAGGTGTAGATGTGTGTGTGTGTTCACAACTTTCATGTCTGGCCAGGAAAAACTCGACCCCTATCTTTGCCTGTATTAGGCGCCCTGATTCCTTAGATGTTTCACATTACTCAACGTTTTCATTGCTCTTGCCATGGAATTCCACACTTAACACCCCTACGGAGTCCATTGTTTTTCTCTGCTCCCTATTATGTCCAAACCATTAGCTTTATGCATTCAACGGTGTATTGCCATCCCACAGAAAAATGTACCAGTGTGGTGTGGTGTGAACGTGTGCGCGTGTATTCTCCGTCGTCATCTCTCTCTCGTTCTTCGAGTCACTCGCTTCTCTCTCGCTCGTGCAAGCTGTCAGTTCTCGCTTGTCTCCTCGCGTGTCTGTCCCGTCAGCTCTGGTCCTCGGAGTCCCATCTCGGTGCTCCCTCCTCTCTCTTTCTCCTGTCTCTCTCTCCGTCTCCCCTCGCGCTTTCTCCTCTGCTCTCCTCGGGGTCTAGCCGGGTCCTCTCCGTCTCGTCTATCGCTCTCCTGCTCTCTCTCCCACCTTTCTCCTCTCATCCCCTTCTCTGCGCTCACTCACCATCATCTGCTCCATCGCTCATCGCCGGATCTTCTTCGACTCCTGGTGGACTCTTCTCTTCCTCCTCGGTCTCTCTCTGCTCTCACTTACAGAGAGAGAGAGAGAGAGAGAGAGAGAGAGAGAGACAGACAGAGAGAGAGCGACAGAGACAGAGACAGAGACAGAGAGAGAGAGAGAGAGAAAGAGAACGACAGAGACAGAGACAGAGATAGGGAGAAAGATAGAGAGAGGGAGAGAGCTAGAGAGAGAGAAAGAGAGAAGTAGGAAGGGGAAGAGAGAGATGGAGAGAATGGGAGAGAGGGAGGAAGGGAGGGAGCGAGAGAGGGACAAACAAGTCAGGCAGGCAAACTGGCAGAAAAAAAAGCAGACGTATTGCGTATCTCTTCTTTCTAAATCTCAAAAAATATCTACCATTCTTGTATTCCTAAACCGGGCATCAACGTACTCATGTATCCGTGTATCTATCCACCCGCGCGACTCGTATACGCGTGAATTAAGAACTGAACGTTATCCTCCTCTTCTTCTGATTGCATGTTTTGCATCTTTGACAGACGGAGCACTCGTACAAGAGAAGCCCCAAGCTTCTCGCTCAGCTTCAGTACTGCGAGGAGAGGCAGATTCCCCTCGCCATCCTCATCGGAGAGTCAGAGCTGAAGCAGAACATCGTGAAAGTACGCAACGTCGTCACGAGGGAGGAGGTGAGAAGTTTTATTTTTTTCGCGCGCTGATTGTCGATGGGGCGGCTGCGACGCGTGGTCGTTTGAGTCGATGGGAGACTGGGTTTGCTATCCGCAATCTCTTTCTATCTGCGTGTGCGCGGATTTAGCAGTGCGAGTTGGTGGGATGAATGTGTACGACTGCAGTGCTTAATGTTGAATCCTTGTGTTGATGCGAGAAATTGCAGTATCGATTTCGCTAACACTCTGATTATCTGCTGACGAACTGTTGTTAAATGCTCGCGTTTGGTGCAAACGTTATAGACGGCATGTTTGCACATGTGTATATGCTTTGTCTGCCAGGTGGAAGTGCCGAGAGAGAAGATGGTCGATGAAATACGGAGATTACTAGGCGAAATTCAGGACAAGCCTTCAGGCAAGGTCATCTGATCATTCCTCAAGGTCATCATCAGGGAGACGGATGGTGCAGCAGGAGCAATAGGGGAGAGCAGACTCTTTAGCACACTCGAATTTGAACGCAGATTTTTGTCGACGCATTTTCCTGTGGAACCGTTCAAGTCGAGGGCACTTTTGAGTGTTTTTGTTGGAGACCTGTGCAGGCTTTAGCTGCTTGCGTTGTGCGATGGTGGCGTGAGATGTTTTTAGAGAGAGCGGTCACTGCTTAATTTTTGCACGCACGCTCGTCGAAGGATGTATATAAATACTGCAGCGTTGGTTCCGTATGCGGCTAAATTGTTACGGCGATGACTGTTCGCACTTCTGTGGTTCTAAACAGAGGGGCTGTCATCATATGGAATAGGTTCTTGTGAGCGCTAAAGCACTGGTTCAGCATCATACTTTTTTCTGCATGGTTGTTGGCATCGTATATCCTGTGAAATGGTATACCTTCTAGAAAACACTTGCCTAATAGAGCGACAGGGAGCCAATAACGTCATGTGTCAATAATAGCTGCGTCGTCTGACCTTTATGCTCTGTCTATAGCCTCCAGTGTGGCTGAAGGGGTCGTTGTCTTATCAGGTACTACATATATGTACCCGAGGTACATATATGTATACACAAAGTGTACCAGACTTGTACTACAGAAGTGTACCCTAACCCTAACCGGTAAGGGAGAAATCACCATGGAACTCACAGCGATGGTATATCGCTTGCTATCGGAGTCTTGGAAATTTTGGTCATTCGGGTTTCATTTCGTCATGTGGAAATTAATTTAATTTTGAGATAAATCCAAAACATTTACCGTAGCAACTGTTTCGACAGCCGAATAGCCTAATTTTGTTACATGGTTTCTTTAAAAAAAAATTTGTACCTTATCATATGTACAGCCCGTTTACTATATAACCAGTGGCAAGGCTAAGCAAAGCATTTTAGAGCAGAGAGGAAGGTGTGCGATATGTTAACATGGGCCTACATTCTGGTGAAATATTGTTGATATAATTCCAATATGTCGACATTTCTCGTTCGGAAATCATGAGAAATAAATTCGTTTGCACGAAATATTGCTTTTTTTGTAAGTTGTTTATCGGCTGAATTATATCACTTTGTTGGTTAATGTGTTCGTATTTATTTGCAGTTTTTGTAAAATGGTGTAATCGGATGAATAAACTGAAAGATAACCATTTATGCAAATAGTCTGTTCACATCTTGTTAGCGACGTTTTAGGTGTTTCCAGCGATTAGGTCATTACGCAGCTTCGCTAAACACGCACTTTATTATCCTAAAATGATATAATGGTCTATAAATCAACACTCGTAGAGGATTTGTGAAGTTTCGTAAAATTCGTATATTTAGTGTTTTTTTCTTTCGGAGATCGTATACATCTGGTTTGATATGAAAAATAACGATGCTGACACCTAATTACTTTAATTACTTTAATAGATAATTAAATGAATAATTAATGCCAAGGTCCGTAAAATTAAGTAAAAATGAGCATAATTTGGGGCGTCAGAGTCTCCAGTAGGGTGTTCTAAAACAATCTGACCCCGATTTCTTTCTATATATATAAAGACGTCCTGGGTTCCTTACATCCCGGTTCCCCGCAACGATGAATAAATGGCTTTCCGTGCCGCTGGTCGGCGCTGGTGTTGTGCATGGAATATAATCATAGAAGTAAAGAGAGAACTCTCTTCAAGAAGAGTTCTGAGTGAAGAGAGAACTCTCTTCAAGAAGAGTTCTAAGTGAAGAGAGAACTCTCTTCAAGAAGTGAAGAGAGAACTCTCTTCAAGAAGAGTTCTAAGTGAAGAGAGAACTCT
>NW_014577534.1:25239-26506 GCF_000485595.1 Priapulus caudatus | reverse complement strand
GCATAATTTGGGGCGTCAGAGTCTCCAGTAGGGTGTTCTAAAACAATCTGACCCCGATTTCTTTCTATATATATAAAGTTGTTCAGCCGAATTTGTGTCTTCCCGCATAACTAGAGAACTCCGCAGCCTCGAGGAAAACTAAATATATTTTCAGAATCAGCACGTCTGGGAAAATTTCCAAAAGATTAAAAAGTTAAAAATTTATAAAAATTCTATTCATCAATAGATCGCGTACAGATTAACATTATACATCACGTATGTATGAATCCATGGTGTATAACCATAACGGCCCAGTATCCGAATGGATAAAGCATCGAACTCCTAATCCATTGATTCTGGGTTCAAATCCCACCTGGGGAAATGCTTTGTTTCTTTAATTTTGGACTGTTTAGTATGTACTTCTGCCGTATTCACCGTTAATTTCAAAATTTACCACATTTTTTTACCACATTTTTTTACCACATTTAAGCGTTTAGTAAAAATCCAGAATAAACTATGCATGGTAGATGATAATGATAGCGCAAACTGAAGGGAACACTTCACGAAAGCCTATGTAGGTTACATATCAAATAATATTATATTTTCTATATAATTTCAATTTATTATTTATAATTTGTGACTTTTTTATTTTAATGAATTTTATCTTTTGATTTCTTGTTATTTTTTACTCTTGGGATGGGATGGGATGGGGATGGGGATGGGATGGGATGGCATGCGATGGGATGAGATGGGATGGGATGTCATGGGATAGGATGGGATGCGGTGCGATGGGATGGCATGGCATGGCATGGCACGGCGTGGGATGCGATTAGATGGCATGCGATGGGATGGGATGGGATATGGGATGGGATCGGATGCGGTGCGATGGGATGGGATGGCATGGCATGGAATGCGATGGATGGATGGATGCATGGATGGATGGATGGATAGATAGATAGTTAGATTTTTTGGGTATTTTCCTTTCAACCAAGCGGTCACCAACTGAGTAACGCCACTGACTTCCCCGGGCAACGGCGGGTATCCCGCTAGTTATTAATAAAAAGACGCCCTGGGTTCCTTACATCCCGGTTCCCCGCAACGATGAATAAATGGCTTTCCGTGCCGCTGGTCGGCGCTGGTGTTGTGCATGGGATATAATCATAGAAGTGAAGAGAGAACTCTCTTCAAGAAGAGTTCTCTCTTCACTTCTATGGATATAATATAATCGGGAGTGTGTAATATAGAATCTACATCATATACTCCTAATATAGTCATAGCGATAACAGAT
>NW_014577534.1:14198-24910 GCF_000485595.1 Priapulus caudatus | reverse complement strand
CTCTCTTCAAGAAGAGTTCTAAGTGAAGAGAGAACTCTCTTCAAGAAGTGAAGAGAGAACTCTCTTCAAGAAGAGTTCTAAGTGAAGAGAGAACTCTCTTCAAGAAGTGAAGAGAGAACTCTCTTCAAGAAGAGTTCTAAGTGAAGAGAGAACTCTCTTCAAGAAGTGAAGAGAGAACTCTCTTCAAGAAGAGTTCTAAGTGAAGAGAGAACTCTCTTCAAGAAACGTTCTCTCTTCACTTCTATGGATATAATATAATCGGGAGTGTGTAATATAGAATCTACATCATATACTCCTAATATAGTCATAGCGATAACAGATACACTGATCTATATGTACTACTAGTTAATATAGAGAGATTATTGACTAGATATCAATCAAAATATATAACATAGAAATTATACACCTAAAGTGGGGAGCACGTGCTCAGCCGTAGTTTGATATGATAAATTCGCATTCCAATGCCGCATTTTACTAATTACGATAGAGCAATAGGAGATAAGGAATAACTCACATGCACGACTATGCATGCTCTAACAGGCTCTATACTTCCGCACAAGCTTCTTCCCCTTCATTCATGATCTCTTCTGACGAAGAAGAAAGAAGAAGAAGGCTAAAGGAAGAAGAAGAAGAAGACTAAAGGAAGAAAAAGAAGTCTAAAAGAACAATAAGAAGACCAAAAGAAGAAGAAGAAGAAGAAAAAGACCAAAAGAAGAAGAAGAAGAAAAAGACCAAAAGAAGAAGAAGAAGAAGACTAAACGGAGGAGACTAAAAGTAGAAGAAGAAAATGAAACAGCATGCTCTACTATGCATGCTCTAACAGGCTCTATACTTCCGCACAAGTTTCTCCCCCTCATTCATTATCTCTTCCTGCTACCGAGCAGCCACCTTGTCCCCACCGCGTTCACACCGCACCGTTCTTTCGTCGTAAGCTCGTCTCCGCTATACGTAATCTGCATTCACGCCAGCACGCAGCTTTCTTTATGCTCTCTCTCACACGCTCTGAAGCCATCCATATATAGATGCTCGCAAATTTCGCTCGCGAGCGTGCCATTAGCAAGACACTCAGTCTGTGTTTTTTTTGCCAGCAGTTTTGCCTTGCAGCAGTGACGCCACTTTGCATTCAGTAGGGGCGATCCGATGTAAATTACGTGTCTTCTATTAAGGGGCACCTCTAATATCTTGGCGGGTCAGTAATGCATATACATACACAGCTGCGGCGGTCGACGTGAGCCGGTTGCTAATAATCACGTTGGCGTCATCCCGTACGCGCGCGCCCCCTGTCGGTTAAAGTCAGCTAGAAGTGCGGTGCGTTCGCAGCAGTGATGTTGCGGTGGGAATACTCTGAGTACTCTTAGTATCTCGTCCGTATTGAAAAATCCAGGACTTCACTTCCGCACATTATAGGCTCTAGCGTCTGCCACTCGATGAAGCCTAGAGAGGACTATGGGTAGAGATAGAGAGAGAGAGAGAGAGAGAGAGAGCGAGAAAATGGGATATAACTTTCAAAAACCACATTGTACGTTTGGACCGATATCTCCCGATTTGTCATTTTTGTGAGACCAACGATTAGACACGGATAAAGTTTAATGATTAAGGCAAGACTTGAGCTCAAGTTTATCGAAGTAAACACAATAAATCATAGGTAGACTAAGGCTAATAAATGTTGAATTTTGCCGGTTTTAGTCTGTCTCACTCCTATTGATACACTCCTGATAATATCAAGAGCGTAACTACGCAACTACGTCACGAATTTTCCATGGTAAAATTTGTAAAAAAAAAATGCAATTTTTTTACATTAAAAGTAAGAACTAACGTTACTAAATATATCTTCAAACTCTCACCGGATAAAAATGTTTTTACGTTGGTTAAATTTGCAAAAATCTAGACGATTTGGTAATTTCTGTTGTCTAACACAATTCCCCCAGTACTGTTCAGAAACTGGCGTCTCTCTGTTTTTCACCGGCAGATTAGGGCATATAAAGAAGGTATATAAGCATGAAAAGTAAACAGAAACACTACTTGTATTTCCATACATTTTATTTTGTACAAATAACACACAAATATACTACTAGAAATTCGTGACGTAATCACTTTAAGAAGGATAATACTTCTTAATACGCTCTTGATATTATTTCTATGCCCACGGGCCTGCTGTGAAAGAAGTAACTACTGGAAATGAATTCCATCTACTGGAAATGTACCGAAACAAAAATATACCGAAATCGCTTTGCAAAGTTTGTTGATATACGCGGCGGGGTTTGTTTATAACACGGTTATAACACGGTTATAACACGGTTACAGCCCCGAAACGTTTAGTTTTAGAGCGATATGCTCAAAGGACACCGAACAACCTGGGAATGATGAAGGGAGGGAGAAGTGAGAGGAAGTGAAAGGGGAAGAGAGGGAGAAGTGAGAAGAAGTGAAAGGGGAAGAGAGGAGGATGAATAGAGGGGTAAGAGAGGAAGAGACGAGAAAGAGATAGTGAAAAGTGAAAGAGTGGGAATAGGAAAAGATGGAACAGAAGAGGGACGAGAGGAAGAAGAGAAGGGGGAAAAGTAGGCCGAAAGAGAAAAAGAAGAGAAACCAGGAATGAAGGGTAAGCCAAGAAGAAGAGAAAGCAGGAATGAAGGGTAAGGCAGGCAGAAGAGAAGGGGAGACAGGGCTAAGGCGTATATATAAACATGCGTGTGTGCGTGCGTGCGTGCGTGCGCGTGTGGGTGCACGACTGCACGTATGTGTGCACATGAGGATCTATCGCGGCGTGCGTGTCTTACAACAAGCTTGTCTCATGTCCTTTCCCACAAACATAACATCAGCGATATATTATCTGCCTGCCAACTCCAGGGTTGCCAAAAAACAGCCGCTAGAAATGTACAGCCACGCGTGCGTACGTACCAACGCCCATCTTAGTTCAAGCATCCAATCGTTCGCCATCAAGATCCCGTGCGTCGTATTCAAATGTGCCGAAATTGTAATATACAACAAAATAAAATATAATGTTAATCAGCAATTAAATAAGTAAGTTAATTACACCACAATAGAAACTTACACTGAAGTAACCGCATTCGTAAGTGTAATGTCCGCATCTGGACTTACTCCGCATTTTAGTGATAACCGATTCCGGTATATGCTTTAACCATAGTTGTTATATGATATCTATGGCTTTAACCCTGAAGATCCGGGAAGTCTGCGGTGTACATCCAGCTGAACGGCATGAATAAAACTTCTATGTAACTTTACGAACCTATCTTTGATTCTTCGATGCAAGAACATCACAGTGAGTTACAACATAATCAAATCTATGCATGCGCAAGGGTTGTTGCAATCGTAGTCGAGAGTAAACGACGCTGCTGCGAAAAATCAAATAGCGATGAGGGAAGGATACAGTTTGGCAGATTGTCGGCTTGAAAACGACGCGAGCTCCACACCGCGTGCGTTTACTTGTTGGTGGGTTTTGCGAGCGAGATTTTGCCGTAGCGCGAGGGCGCAGCGTAGCGTTGATTGCGACGAACAGAAAATCAATCTATATATCTGAAATACGGCTGGCGCCAAGACTTCGCGTTCGCTGTCTGCCTCTCTGTCGCGTGCTCTTTCTCTCTCTATCTCTCTCTGTTTCGCGCGCGCTCTCTCTCTCTCTTTCTCGCGTTCTCTCTTTTGCTCACTCTCTATCTCCCCCTCTCTCTCTCTCTCTCTCTCGTTCTCTCTCTATCTATCTCTTCTTCTAGGCCTATATCCCCCTCTCTCTTTTCTCTCTCTCCCTCTCTCTCTCGCGCGCACTCTCTTTCTATATGTCTCTTTTTTTTCTCTCTCTCTCTATCTACTATCTATATATCTCACTCTCTCTCTCGCACGCACACACACACACACGCACGCGCGCGTATGTGCGCGCGTGCGTGTGTTCCATGGCTTAATCGGCGAGTATCGCCGGCGTGTCTCCGCACCACGGACAAGTCATTTATCCGCGCCAGCCAGTTATCGGCCATCGCGAAGCTCATTTACTCTCACGTTGGCACGCCATTTATCCTCACTCTATAGTCTTGCCACAGTAACTACACTGGCTCGCTATCGCTATACTTAATCCTCGATCCATGTTAGATAGAACTTCGGTAGAGCAAGGCACATTTACATATACGTCAATCGTTCATTCTCAATATACTCAAATTGGTATTAGTGGGCTAGTTTTCGATTGATTGCTACGAATAGGCCAAGTGTTTGGGTTGACGTTGACTATGGTTGTGATTTGGGTTAGAGTTTGATTTAGGTGCATAGAATCAAGAGCGTATTAAGAAGGATGCGGCGTCCGCCCATCCTATTTATTAAATATTAATCTCAATGTGGAATCCGACACATGTTTCAATTTATGTAAGGCGACGCGATCACTGGAGCCACTCGAATCAAACTATGTACGAGGAACTTCGTATATAATATACACACGCGCGCGAGAACCGAATTTTCGCATTAATGGAGTCGTATGTTGCTCATTCGCATAAGGCGAGTTTATTTTTAAAATTCGGGAGTAACTCGTCCGTCGTGTAACCAAACCCGATGCGTCATTTCCACTTCGCTGTGCTTTTGGTCTGAGGGTCATGTAATGACAACCGAGAAATGTCTACACGAATGCAATCGTATAATTTCAACAGCCGTACACATATTAGTATTCTACACCCACGGCATACGTTACACAAGGGAAATAGACCCGCCGAGTCAACAATGTGCATCAACATTACACCTCTCCGGATGAATTTTATTTTATGATAAACCCGCTGACGCACGTAGGTTTTGATTAATTCCGAGATGAATTTGACGCGTGAGATTATGTTGCTATGATAATTTGACATCGCATAGGGTCTAATGATGATTATATGCTTTTTGCGAAAACGTGTAACTGAAATTTACGGAGTATAATTTGGTTTTAGAAATGTAATTCTCGCGAGCGTTATAAGCATAAAATAACCTAATCAGAGTTAAATTTGTTTGGTAATAATGATACGGAGTAATGTGTATATTTGATACTTAATGAATTAATTTCAGTAATTTCATTTGGCTGTCATGCTGGTTTATGAATAACAGCATTGATTAAGTATCACGTGAACATTTTCAATCGCGACATGCACGTGTGCGTAGAAAACATTGGTTAAAACAGAAATATGCAGAGTGACTATAACTCCCCATCTAATATATAATATCAGGAGCGTATAATATAGAGATATCTATAATCTATATTATACACTCTTGATAATAATTTCTATGGCTGTAAACATTGTTCGTAGATTTCCATAACCCCATTCGTACCGCCGTAAGGATCCACCAATCATAGATCTGAAAAGTACCGTTAGCCACGCCTCCGCAGTGTTGTGCATCATGGCGGTACACAGCTAGACTTGAGGAGTACATCGTCAGTAATAATTTACTTGTCTGTGATGATTGTTGTACGCGATCGTGCGAGATGAGAGAAAATCGCGTTGAGTAAGTTCACAAGTATTTATTTGCAGCTCCGATCAATGGTGATTAAATCGTAGAACACCCGCAGTCTTAACGATACACTTCTCTTGGTAAGTTTGTACATGTACCGTGATTATTGTTGTCAATGGCAATGTTGATACTATGCAAGTACTGCTGACACTGCCACATACGTACTCGCCTGTGTTGTAATACCGTCTGTACTGTAATAAATGTCAGGGTACTACAAACCATGAAACATATATGATTGCCATGGATCCATACAGTAGTGTTTATCATTGCCAATACTAGAATTACCGATGTTCACTTGAGAGCTCATCCTTTCGTTTGCAACAGTACTTGCCTCTTATTCTGAGTGGATGAACTTATATGATTGGCGCTTACACACACCATATTGGCGATGGCTTATGTATAGTATAGTTACAATAGCTGTCCACATTGGTAAGAGTGTTAGCGGGTTCACACGTCGGTGTGTCGCCATGGCAGCACACAGCACAGGTAGGTTGGTGCCCCGGTAACACTCCAGCCGTCTACATGATCTGTGTCTGCATGTTTCGCCGCTGGGTCGCAATCTATCAACTAACTAGCTGTATGGATAGAGGTTTGCACGTGTGAAGTTGACTTCAAGTTGTAGTCTTTCAAACCTTTGCATTTGTCAGAAACGAGGGGGTAGTGCAATGGTTAGCGTTGCCACTTTTCAATATTACCTGAGGTCTCATCTTCTAGACCCCATAGCTAGTTTGTTAACAGGATTAGCGAAATGCTGAAGCATGCAGATGCAGAGATCTTGTAAAGATTGTCTGAACCCATGTAAATAGTTGTCGATGCGCAGCGACTCCTTTGCGGCTACGTCACACCTGTAGATAAGATGAATGCATATATAGCAAAGTGTACATCCGCAAAGAATTTAGAAAATTGGGGTGACTGCAAAAAAGGTCTCCTGTTTTGCAGTTCCATTTGGTGAAAATAGGAGTGAATTCACTAGAGGCCCAGTTGCCCTTCCCGTTCGACTAGACGCGGGTTTCAACCGGTAATCCAGTTCGTGTGTCGGATTTCTGCTCATCGTTATTGATGGACACGAGTTCAAAGGCAGGTCACTAAGTCTTGTCAGTTCCATTACAACTTCGTCTGATGGAGGGCATTTATATATAGCCACTTCTCCGCCCAAGTCAGAAGCAAAAGAAATGTCACGGTTATCTCCACGAGCATGTTTTGCAATGAGCACGGACAATGTGTGATCCAGTAATTCGTTATCGTCACTAGCATACTTCAGTAGGAATAACTTTTTTGATATGTTCACGTGGTAATAATTCGATGGTAATTTAAAGAGAGGAAAATAAAAGTGGGTGAGTAATGATGTTCATCAAAGCATATTTCTCAGACACCAGTAAGGGACTGATAGCACAAATTTGACACCTACTTAGTTTCAACACGTGAACATTTTCACTTATATCCAAGTCACCTTTTATAGCAACAGCTAAACTTCCAACTGCCAGCCCAGTACGAGACTAATGCACACTCGCCACCTGGCAATTATAATTTTCTGAAGAGTTGCCACTAGAGAGAGGATCATCTCACAATGGCTCACTGTTTGCTTTAGCGATTGCATCTCACACCGTGAGGTTCACCTGTGCGAACCACACCTTAAGCCGAGCCTGAGGATGATCCAATTAACTACGGCGTACACGCTCAATGTTAACTCCGAGGCGTTCCCTCCGGACAGCAGATTGTCACTATGTACGTCTTCGTGAATAGGCGGAGGAATTCTAAGAACCCGCGACCACAAGTATTAACCCTGCGCCCGTGAAGTCGCGCCCGCGCTAAGCCGCAGATGTAAATGCGTGCGTGTGTCGATCACGAGCATTCGTGTAAAACTTCGGTACAATTTGGCAAAGTGATGAAGAAGCGCAGAGCCCTTCCCCCCCCTCCATTAGTTGTCATGCACGGGTGCATCTCGGCGACGGCTGAAAGTTGTCGTGTTCGAAGAAAGGCTGCGTCGTGCGTCTACCGCCTCGCGATAGTTTTCCTGATATCAACGACGCTTTGCTCCCCAGCGTGCTGTGACGACGGCGAGCGGAACATTCCGGAAACGCGAGCTTCCCCGTCGTTGTAAATAGTCAGTACATCCCTCTCACCCCCGGAGTGTGGAGTGTGTGCGTGGATGGACGTGGGGGGTTGCCGCATCATCTTGGCTTCATTGATCTGGACGCGAGTGAGATATTGACCGGCGTGTTGTGTGGGATTTACTTTGAATGTGATTACATCTTTTGAGGACGCTCATCGCGGACCACGCATACATGCGGGCGCGTCGCTGCGTTAGGGCATTCGCTGCGATGCTGGAAGCTCGCGTCGCCGCTGCGATGTCGGCAGAATCCTCAGTTTCTTACGAACTGGTTATAAATAAGTTAAAGGACGGACGTTTTACTGCATCGATCAAAGGCATGGGCCATTGTGTAGGAATCGTACAGAACGTAGGTCCCCCTGCTATTGGATGGGGGAGGTAACGATGGAAAGAGAGTGAGGGACTGATGAGGAAACTGACTGTGAAAGTGAAGGGGGTAGAGTGAGCAGCAAAGGAAAGAGAAGGGAGTAGAGTGAGCAGGGAGGGAAAGTGAAGGGAGTAGAATGAGAGTTGGCAGCGAGGAGAGTTAGCGTGAGTTCGCTCTCCTCCTCTTCCTTCTTCCTCGCAGACGCGCCTTGCTCGCGGACGGAAGTGAAGCCTCGACGAATCCGGCGCGGCATGGAGAGAACTTCGCGAGGCGACCGGAGAAACTTTGTTGCCCGAAGTCGGGCTAATTACTGACATCGTTAAGAAGCCCCGCAGCAGCAGCCGATCACACTAATTAAGCACTCGCATCGTTCGTCTGCCCGCTGATGTCAGTGACACACGCGTAACTCCGCTCGCTCTAACCCCGGCACGACGCACGAACGCGCGCGCGCGCGTGCGATCGTGGCTCCTTGTGCGATTGGCTTCCCCGTCTCCGGAGAGCCGGCGCGCGAGATTGGAAGTGGATCGGATTAATAAATAATAAATGGCTTCGTTATCTGCAGCGGGGCCGGCGCAAGTAAGTAATTACGGAGCGCGAGTGAGGTTGAGATGCGCGGGGTCCTGATTGATGGAATCACCCGCCGCGGAGCGATGCAACAATGCGGTGCGCTACGACGTGCCGCAATGTACGATGCAACGCGGTGCGCCGCAATGTACGATGCAACGTGGTGCGCTGCAATGTACGATGCAACGTGGTGCGCTGCAATGTACGATGCAAAACGCGGTTGTTGCCGCAATGTCACGTGCAACGTGGTGTGCGCCGCAATGTAGCGATGCAACGGTGGCGCTGCAATGTAACGATGGCAACGTGGTGTGACGCAATGTACGATGCAACGTGGTGCGCTGCAATGTACGATGCAACGCGGTGCGCCGCAATGTACGATGCAACGCGGTGTGCCGCAATGTACGATGCAACGCGGTTGTCGCCAAATGTACCGATGCACCACGCAGTGTTTCGAAAATGTACGATGGGCAGAAGGACCCGCGGTGATGCCAGCAATGATACCGATGCACGCGGTGTTCCGCAATGTACGATGCACAACCGGCGTGTTGCCGCCACATGTACGAGGCAACGCGGTAGCGCCCACACGTCGCTCGCAAATGTACTATGCAAGCCGGTGTGCTGCAATGTACGATGCCGAACACGCGTATGGCCACACCAGCGTGCGTACACAAAGTACGAGACGTCGAACGTGAAGGTACGATGTAATATAATAGCAGGCGTAGAAAACATGCAGTGCAAAAGCAATACAAGAGTGTTAAGCACAATCTAAAATGGCAGACAAAACAAACCACACATCACAAGCAAAGTCTAATGCAAGTCAATGCTGTGTAGATGCCAGATGCAGTGGTTGACACAATACCAGACCGGTGCGCGAAGGAAGCAAAAACCAACACATCATTACATAATTTACACCATAATAAAAGGATGTATGATACAACACAGTCGCACATACAACACAAACGCAACACAAGCCCAGTGTCATGCAAGACAAAAAACAATGGAGCCTGCCGCACAAAACTCAATATCAAGACCAATACAAATGATACAGTACAGTACCCAGAAAAATACAACGCAACTCGAACGCAAATATCATGCTAACAAAACAAACGGCATCGCAACGATGAGAGGCGGAGGAGGCAGCAGAGACAAAATGGAACGGAAGAAGACACTGCTGTGGCCGCTTGCAAAACGAGGTCGTTATTCACCTACTATATATAACCCGTCGTCAGACTCATAAGAGCTGTCAGGTACACCTTCGCAGTAAGGTCTGGCAGTGTGTCAGAGACTGCGATGCAAGTACCACTCGCAATAACAATCTTGTTAGAGGAGCCGCGAGGGAACAGTCTAAAGTCGAGTTATATTGTCGTCCACCGGCCGCTGCGGCGCCGCTACTGCCTGTCACGCGCGGGCGCGCTGCGGGCGATTCAATATCGTATCTGCTACGCCTTTCGGCGGCGCCGCCAGCGCGGTGTGTAAGCGCCCTCCCTACCGCATTTACTCGCTGTCAACGGCCGGACCGGGTTTGTGTAAGAGCCCATCGCCACTGTGTTGCGGCACCGTGCTGAACATACGTAAATGTAAAGAGATGATCGACTGGCCTTTGTGTTAACTGGGTTGGCCTTTGTAAGTGAGGCCGAGGCAAGGGGTGCACGTAAGCGACAGTGTAATGATTAGCGGATATTAAAAGATGTGCTGCGCCGTAATCGCTATGGAAGGCGTACGACATACCATCGGTGGATTCGTGTTGGTGCTATCAGTGGTATAAGAGGTCGAGTGACATTCACTAAGGCCTTACGGGCCCGCGATCGCACCAGGGTAGACCATAGCTACACAAATAATGAACACGGTTTCTTTCATCTATTACACAAATAAAATGACGTGTAGAATGATTCAGAGTAAATACACAAACGTCCCAAAAACTAATAAAACGCTATACCCGCGAGTGAAGGGCCACACACCGAGCAGGCGCCCCCGCTGATGGGGCAAGTCAACCACCCACTGCCTTCTCTTTTTTGAGGACTGATTAACTAAACCATAAATCGTGCGTGACCACTATCATGCTCATCTAATATGCTACTCATACACTGCACAGAGTAAATTGAAGTATTGGTGCAACGGTAGTGCGCTTTAAAGCGTAGACTAAACTGCAAACCTCAGTACCGCCATTTATATTCATGTGTATTCATTGCAGGGGGG
>NW_014577534.1:4517-11264 GCF_000485595.1 Priapulus caudatus | reverse complement strand
CAGCTGGCTGCTAGCTGCTGCATGGCTGTTGACTGCTGGCTAGCATCGCTGCAATGGCTGTTGACTGGCCTGCTAAGCTGGCTGCATGGCTGGTTGACTGGCATGCTAGTTGGCTGCATGGCTGTTGACGGTGGCTGGCTAGGCTGCTGCATGGCATTGTTGACTGGCTGCTAGCTGGCTTGCATGGCTTATGTTGACATGGCTGCTAAGTCGGCTGCATGGCTATGCATGGGCTGGTTGACTGGACTGCTAAGCTGCTGCATGCTGCAATGGTGGTTGGACTGGCCTGCTACCTCCGGCTGCATGGCTTGTTGACTAGGCTGCTAAGCTTGGCTGCATGGCTTGTTGACTGGCTGCTAGCTGCTGCATGCATGGATTTACTGCATGCTAGCTGGCTGCATGGCTGCATGGCATGGTTGAACATGGGCTGGCTTAGCTGCTGCCTGGCTGCATGGCTGGTTGACTGGCTGCATAGTGGCTGCGGGCTGGTTGAACTGGCTGCTAGCTGCTAGCCCTGCTACAGTCATGACGCGGACTTTGAGAAGAGCGCCGCACGATGCGCAGTTATAACGATGCGCATGAGCTAACGAACGTGAACACGTAAATAAACGGTACAAATAACGGCGCGAGCAACAATGGAGCAACTTTATAACGTATCAGCTCCATTGTGTAGATTGCGCGCCGCCGGCACATTATCAGTGCCTTGAAGCCACAGTCAGCACCCGACCGTATATTGTCCTGCTCTCGGCGTAGACACAGGGCAGATAAGAGAGGGAAAACGGGATGGAGAAGAGAAGAGAGACAGAGGGGAAGAGAGAGAGAGAGAGAGAGCGAGAGAGAGAGGGGAGAGGGAAAGAACAAAGGGAGGTGGAGTATTAAACTATATATATAATATATATATATTATATATATAATAATATATATATAGAGAGAGAGAGAGAGAGACGAGAGAGAGAGGAGCAAGAGAGAGAGAGAGAGAGAGAGAGAGAGACGATGAGATGAAGAGAGCAGAGAGAGAGAGAGAGGAGAGAGAGAGAGAGAGCAAGAGAGAATAGATACGAGCGAGAGCGAGATTAGAGATAGATAGACAGAGGGAGAGAGAGAGAATGGGAGATAAAGATAGAGATAGATAGATAGATAGATAGAGAGAGAGAATACTAGAGAGAGCCAGAGGCAGAGAGAGAAACAGAGAGAGAGTTGAGAGAGAGAGGTGATGAGAAGAGAGAGAGTAGCAGAGAGAGGATATGCGAGAGAGAGAGACGAGAGAGAGAGACGAGGAGGAGAGAGGCGGGAGAGAGAGAGGATGAGAGGAGAGAGAGAGATGAGATGAGAGAGAGACGACAGACAGAACAGAACAGACAGAAAGAAACAACGCGGGAAGCAGCGCGCCCGCCGATAGCAACGCGACTGAATCCGGTAAGCGAATGAAGCCCTGAATGAAGCCCTGCTGCATCACAATACCCACTGATAACCAGCAGCTAAAGGCCTGCGCCGCTCTAATAAAGTCTAATAGTAATAGTAGTTACGCGCCCTTTGCGGACACACGGACCCAATATCGCACGAGTGCAAATTGGACGACCATTCAGTCGGGCTGTGCTATGCCGAGCGGCGAATACAAAGTTAATATTTGTAGACTTGATGGTTATGAATAAGATCGTGGAATTTGTGGTGCCTAATGTAGCAGGGCAGGTTTACTGCGCGTGCGCGTGTGCGCGTGCGTGCGTGCGTGCGTGTGTGTGTTCGCGCGCGTGTGCCTGAGAGAGATTGCGCGTGCGCGCGTATGTGTATCGGGCACTATCGGCGTGTGTGCGTGGGTGTGTGTTCATTTGTGTGTGCGTGTGTGTGTGTGTGTTCGCGCGCGTGTGCGTGAGAGAGATTGCGCGTGCGCGCGTGTATGTGTCGGTGTTTGCGTGCGTGCGTGTTCGTGTTGGTACGTGCGTGTGCGTGTGATATATGAGCGGTAAACGTTGACATCCTGTGGCAAAAGTTGCACGGTCACCCCCGAGGGTCGGCCATTGACGCCACCGCATCGCAAGGGTGCAGCAGCAGGTAGCGGCAATTTATGACGTGACAGTAAAATGGGTAATAGTATTAGTCTAATAGATGTGTGACATCTATTACACATCCTTGTGCACCGCCATTTTTAAACACACATTTGTACATAGCGTGCGCCACGGCCGCATTATTTGATCAGTTACTGATTTATAACCGTGTATTCTGGTTTATTACATAGTTGTTTAGATGTAGTACATGATGTACATGATGCTATATACAAATCGCCGTCTATAATGATTAGCACGCTACTCTCAAAGTTCGAAAGCGAATGAAGTGACGTTTCACTTACTAAATTCATAATCGTGTGAAAGGTGTGACATGTATGTAGATGTGCGTGCGTGCTCATTTAAAATTAAGCGAGACGATGATGGTAAGATGGTAAGCGAGACGATGATGGTAAGATGCAGAGTAAAAAAATACTAGAAGATCTGCAAACTGTTTTCTAAAAATGCCTTCGAAATACTGACTTCCCCTCGTGTAATTGAATACGATTTCCGAGCTCCTCGTGTACTCATATGTCTTCCGCTAGCACCAGCTGAGCCTGCAAAGCGAAGTTCTGATGTTTCGTTACCGGGGGGTCTTCCGTATCTATATGTGTGCGCGGGGACGCTTGTGCCATCTGCCTGCCTGTATGTAATCTCGGTGAAATTCTGGAGAAAACGCAGAAGAAGAACACATCGACGTCTGCTGAGTGATTTCCGCCGCGTCTCCTATATATGTAGCGTGGAGCCATTAGACCAGGCGCATGCAGTAGCTATTGTGCGGGGGCGTGGAGGCACGGCCGCTTCATCCAGAGATCCTCTGCATTTACGCCGTATATTCCTGTCGATGTCAACTGATTGGCAAATCGATGTAAAGTGGCAATCCGCGGTGGCCGCCAGACGGAGCCACGTGAGATTGCTACGTCATAGTCGCGCCATCTTGTCGTCAGTGCGAGGTTGAAGATCGTTGTATGATGACGAAGATGCATTGTGGGTGAAGGTCAGCTCAAGCAGATGCATTGTGGGTGAAGGTCAGCTCAAGCAGATGCCTTTACGACAGTGATTACTTTAATTGCTTTGTTACTTGCAGCGAAGAATTCCCATATCCATTGAGGGTACATAAGGGTTAGGAGGCACACTGATAAGGTCATCTTCCATAAAAGTCTCTATAAAGATAAGGCTTACGGATAACCATTCTTTAGGTGGCAGTTCGTTTTTCATAGAGAAGCCATTATGATGAAAATAGAAGCCACGTGGGATAAAAAAAAGCCTTATTTAAACTCATCTTGTGGAATCCCCATGGATTGATAACCAGGGTTTTCCCGCCAAGGTCACAGTGCTTAGGGAGACGTCTCCGGTATAATCTCTCCTTCTGATTACATTCCGCGAGCGTAGAACGTCGCCTCGGGAGGCAGAGGGGGGGGGGTGGCGTCTCCCGGGCGCGGGTGTTTGTACAGAGCGTGGAGACGATGGGGGGTGGCGTGGTATTTCTAGCCGAGCTGTTTTGAAGCTGAAGTCGTCTGCTAGTGAAGCTCTACGATACTCATCGCCGCGTTCTCGAGATGCCGATCTCTCTGTCTCTAATGCAAGCTGCTGTGCTGCAATGTACGATGCAACACGGTATGCCACAGCGTGCTACAAAGTATGAGACGTCGCGGTGAGGTACGATGTAATATAATGTAGTAGAAAACAATGCAGTGCAAAGCAATACAAGAGTGTTAAGCACAATCTAATGCAGGACAAAACAAACACATCACAGCAAAGTCTAATGCAAGTCAATGCTGTGTAATGCAATGCAGTGTGACACAATACAATGTCGTGCAAGACAAACCAACACATCATTACTTAATTTAACATAATAAAAGGATGTATGATACAACACAGTGTACAACACAACGCAACACAGCCCAGTGTCATGCAAGACAAAACAACAATGCCTCGCAACAAAATCTAATATCAGACAATACAATATGATACAGTACAGTACAGAAAAATACAACGCAACTCGACGCAATATCATGCTAAACAAAACAACGCATCGCAACATAATCTAACACGAGACAATGGAACGGAAGAAGACACTGCTGTGGCGTTGCAAAACGAGGTCGTATATTCACTACTATATACGTCGTAGACTCATAAAGAGTGTCAAGTAACTTCGCAGTAAGGTATGCAGTGTGTCAGAGACTGCGATGCAGGTACACTCGCAATAAATCTTGTTAGAGAGCCGCGAGGGAACAGTTAATGAGTTATATTGTCGTCACTCGCTACTCTGTCACGCGCGCGCGCTGCGGGCGATTCAATATCGTCTGCTACGGCTCTTCGGCGGCGCCCAGCACGTGTGTAACTGCCCTCCTACCCTTTACTCGTGTCACTGCCGCCGGTGTTGTGTAAGAGGCTCATCGCATGTTGTTGCGCACGTCTGAACATACGTCAATGTAAATAGAGATGATCCGACTGGCCTTGTGTTAACTGGGTTGCCTTTGTAAGTGAGGCCGAGGCAAGGGGTGCACGTAAGCCCGTGTAATGATTAGCGGATATTAAAAGTTGTGCTGCGCGTAATCGCTAAGGAATGGCGTACGACATACCATCGTGGTTTACGTGTATAGTGGGTTAGAGGTCGCGTGAAATTCACACACATGCACAGGGTAGACATGCGTACACAAATAATGACACGCTGCACAACACAAATAAAATCGACGTGTAGATGATTTGCGAGTAATACAAACGTACCAAAAACTAATAACGCTATAGCGGTGAAGGGAACACGCTGATGGGCAAGTCAAACGATTACAACTGCCTTCTCTTGTGTATTCTGATGTACTAAACTGTAACTATCTTCTACTATACATCTAGTATGCTACTATAACACTGACAAAGTAAACATTGAAGTATTGTGAACGGTTGTGCTTAGGCGGTAGTCTAAACTGGCAAACCCTATACGCATTTATATTCATGTGTATTCATTGCCTTTGCCGTGTTTTGTCCTGCTATGTAGCCGCTATAGAAAGATATCAGGAGTGTATAATATATTATACACTCCTGAAGATATGCAGGTGGTCAATGACTCTTGTTACAACAGTCATGTATAAATTATGCAAAGTGGTCAGGAATGGTAAGAACACTCGCGTCTTTCTCGTAAGGATGTTTATTTAAAAATGTACTGTTAGGTTTCGTTCGACTTTTTTTTCTTCTCTTGGAATGTCCATCCTCTAGAAGTTAGTTTAAATTCGTAACCTAAAAAAAGACCCGAATGGCCGATTGCCCTATATTTAATATTTATACGTGAAAAGGAGTCGCAGTTACGCGGAGCAGGTGTAGTCGCAAATCCTCGATATGTGACTGAGTTGATTTGTGATGTGTCGCATCAGATAGGCTAAGGGATTATAGTAATTGACATGTCGTATATATACATATTTCTAGTCGCATGAAATTCGCATTAGTGAATCTACACGCATGTAAATGCGCATTTCCGTATGCGGAGTAAAACGTGGGATACGAGCGATGTAGGCGGGTGGGCGGGTGGTGGGTGGTGTGTGGATACTAGTGGCTGCCGGACCATCCGTGCGGGTAAGGCGGTGGCGTGGTTTGGATGTGCAGAACTTCCGTGCGGTGTAGGTGGTTGGCGCTGAGGTGATTGCGGACCTTACGTCAGCGGAAGTGGGTGGGTGGCCTGGTGCGGTCTGTGCTTCCGATAGCTACGTTTGGCCTTTCTGTTTTGCGCATTTGCGCATTTGCATCTTTTTGCTCGGTCTAAATCGTGATTGCGTCGTGGCAGACGTGTTACGACGTGTGATGTGTGATGTGTGCTGTGTGGTAGGATGGCTTTGTGTCAGGGAGAGCGCTGTGTAGTGCGAGTAGGTGTATGTATGTATGTATGTATGTATGTATGCATCCGTGTTCTTCCGAGCGAACAATACCAACGGAACGTATGATCACGCACGCGCGCACGTACGCACGCGCGTACGCACGCACACACACACACGCACGCACGCACGCACCTCCACCCACACACGCGCACCCCCACCACACGCACGCATCCCCCACCCACACACAGGCACACTAACCCGCGCACGCAGGTGTACGTCTACATGCGTCAGCGAACGGTAGCCTTGGGTCATTATGAGCTCTTTCGCATTTACCGTAGTTGGAGGAAAACCCGCCGCCGTCGGCGTGTGTGGCGTGGCAGGATTATTTGCTGTTTCTATATCCAGTTGTTTGTGTGCTTTTTGTGCGCTCGCCTAGATGCAATTCCACTGATTTCGCGTTTTGTGCGCGCGCGTGTGCGTGCCTGCGTGTGTGTGTGCGTGCATGCGCGTGTCTGCTTGTACCCGGCCAGTGATCCCGGTGGTGCAGTGTGTGATATAGGTGCTGGCGTTGGCAGGAGCGAGGGGCAGGTGGCATATGTGTGTTTGTCAAAAATCAATATCGTAAAGCCGGAAATGAATCAAATTCTAATGCGGCGCGAATGTGAGCAGAATTTTCGAATGGCTGCATCGGCCTCAGCCCTTAAGTCAGCATTGATAGTCGACTGGTAAATTCCTAGCTCACTATAATCACGCGGGAAGAGAAGTGTGACTTGAACGCGTGAGAGAGAGGGAAAGAGGAAGGGTGGGCGAGAGATAGAGAGAGAGAGAGAGAGAGAGAGAGAGAGAGAGAGAGAGGCGAGAGAGAGAGAAGGGACGAGAGAGAGAGAAGTGGGGAGAGAAGG
>NW_014577534.1:0-835 GCF_000485595.1 Priapulus caudatus | reverse complement strand
CGCTCACTCTCTCCCTCCCGCCCCTCTCTCTCTCTTACTCACTCGCTCTCTCTTTCACACGCACGCTCACTCTCTCTCTCCCTCCCCTCCCCCTTCTCTCTCTTACTCACTCGCTCTCTCTTTCACACGCACGCTCACTCTCTCCCTCCCTCCCCTCTCTCTCTCTCTCTCACTCACTCGCTCTCTCTTTCACACGCACGCTCACTCTCTCCCCCTCTCTCGCTCCACTGAGCACGAACATTGACACAGGAAGAGAGAGAGAGCAAACACCGAGTCTAGTGCGCGTCTGCAATTTAGTTCAAAATGCCGTGTACGCGACGCAAACAGTCTTGAAGTGTAAGCTGAAATAGATACGTCTGTACATATAATACATAATATACGGCAGCAGATATGTGCATGCATAAACGGCTATTTTAAACGCAGCCTGCCTGTTCCCCCGACATCGGTTTCCTACGCACGGAAGCCTAATTAAGTGTATTATTCAATACGAGTGCAATAATAATAGCATAGATATAGGAAGATAAGCGGGGACACCTGGAGTAGCTATTGTCACTAGATCGAGTCTCCATGTGTACAGTAACTAGCTTCGACGGCCGCCATTGTCGGGGTTAACTCGGCAGCGACGGCGGCGCTATCAATACTCGGCCAATTTTTTTCATCATGGTCGGTGCGGGGTTTTGTTAGCTTGTTATTTGCGGTTTCATTAGTGGGGTCGTGTTGCCTGTGCTGCTTGTTTAATGGCTGTTAGGTCTAGCTCTCTCTCTCTGTCTCTCGCTCTGCTTCTTTCTCGCCCTCTCGCTCTCTCTCTCTCTCTCTCTCTCTCTCTCTCTCTCTC
>NW_014577533.1:223262-227123 GCF_000485595.1 Priapulus caudatus | reverse complement strand
GCGAGCGTTAAATTAAATAAAGTCGAAGTCGTTTCTTATAGGAAAAAAACAGTAACCGCTGCCGCTCCGCCTCTGCGCGGGCGCGGGCGGCGAAGATAAAAAAAAAACGACCGAATTTGACGGACCAGTCGATTATCTTCGCCAGTACGTGGCGAAGAGTCGGCGAGAAAATTTGTCGGGGCAAGTGGCAGACAGGGGCGCACTGGGCGGTGCAATTCACGGATTCTGGGCTCTACGGTGGAGCTACGAGCAAGAGGGTGATTTGCGTGAAGTGTGATTCGAGTAGCAAGTGTGGGCGACGCGGATTTGACCGCGAATGGCGCCGATGCAGATGCGCGGCTGTTCGCGCTTATCGCGCCGCGCGCGAGGCATCCGGCTGCAGCACGTGTCGACCGGGGTGAGCAGACCCGTCGCCTTCGTATGCTGCATGCGGCCCAGGCGGCTGTGCCCTGCCTCCTCCCCCTTACCACAATGGGGCGGGGAAACGCGTTTGATTTAATTCAACCTAGCGCCGATTTCCTTCCCATCGAGCGACGGTTAGAGTACGCCCGCCCCGTGGCGTGGGCGCTGTGGCGGTGGGTGGCGTCGCCACCACCTCTGGTCTCTCGCCGTAGGGTCAATGTGAAGAACGGTCGCCGTCCACCGACAGGCGATGCCGCTGCCAGGGAGTAGGCATAACTAGCTCGCGATCGTGATATACGACAACTGCGATTAGAGATAGCGCACGCCGAATGTTGGTAGGTAGCAGAGCCAAACTTTCTGTACCAGCACAATATTGAGCGTGGTACGTCTGCAGACCACGGTGTTGATATTTTACTATCACGTAAACCGGTTAGCTCCGCGTGACGAAGGGGCCACCGCCTTTATCTTTAGGAGCGGCGGCACTACCAGCGAACAACAAGGAAGCGCCCAGCAGCAGCAGCCAGGGCCCACCACTCTTTCAATTAGCTACGCCAGATCAGCGCTAGCAGCACCACCACCCCAGTTTAGTGTCAGTCCAGCAGCCAGGCAGCCGAGCAGCAGCTAGCAGCACCACCACACGACACACCACCTCTCTTCCACTAGTAGCAGTAGCAGCTAGCAGCACCACCACCCCGAGTGGGGCAGGGTAGCGCAGTGAGTAGCGAGTAGCGCGAGCAGCAGCGAGCAGCAGCATCCTCCGCCGGTCATTCGGACGGCGACCGGTGTTTACTTAACTTCGGGTCCAATATCACGCTGGTTGACATGATACTGCGCCGTGTCGTGAATTGACAACCTGACGAGTGGGCGTCGCCCGGTGGTAGCTGGCAGGACGGGCCCACTGCGGCACGGGTTCCGGTGGCAGCGTGCCTAGCGACACAGCGGATGTCTTCCCGGTCCCGATACCCCTCACGCCCGTTCAACCACGGGCCCCCGCGGGCCCCATGCCAAATCCCCACCCACCTCACGCAGTCGCACTGAACCGCGCCACGTCACGACTTCCACAAACACGAGCAGGGGCAGGAGAGTCAATCAACTCAGAGCCACTTCCGCACGCCCCGGGCCCCCTAGCCTGGCGCGGGCTGGATCCTCTTACTTATACTACTTGCACTCTACGGGCACGAGCCCCAGCAGCTTTTACAACAGGCTCTCTCGGGGTGTTCACGTTTAGGCGCTACTTAGAAGTTGCTCGGTTTCACTTGCTGGCCTTCACTAGTTCACGGAGATAACATGGGTTTCCGGAACGAAAGGAACACAGCATGCGACCCGCATAGGCGACATCGCCTCATCTACGCTTGCTACTGCGCAGTGACCTCCTGCTCCTGCCAGTGGTGGATTTCTAGTAAAACCCTGTTGGTCCCAGAATAGTGATTCACATACACGCGCGAACAGTGGAATGCACGCTTGGGGATGGGTATCAGGAACTTCTCAAAAGAATGTTCTCGTTTGGATCGTTATGAAAGTTGCACGATGACTGGGCGCGTTTAGCGTTTTAACGTGTCTTCAGAATCGTAAAAGATGGCAAGCTCCCCATATAATGTAGTAGCAACACACTATCTGCAGACAGGAATAGGTAAGCCCACTCAGTTCCATTTTAGGTACGCTAAGGCCTACAGGGCTGGGGAATAGAGAGCTGCACGTGCAACAATTAGAGGCAAAAACTTCCACGGCTGCGAGGTACCACAAACACAATGCACTGTGGCGGCGCGTACGCCACTGCACGTTCGCGCGCATACGCTTACATGTAACAGTACTGCACACTACAGAATGCCAGTATGAATGTATGACGGATATTAGACGGAGCATAAACCTTCGTTTAACCAAATTTTAGCTTGTTGAAATTTCACTGTGGACATGTAGCCTTCATACATCCAGGCATGTATAATTGATTTCTACTAGCAAACCGGCAGTTCAAATTTCTTCTACGCACAGTCAAAACAAATTTCCATGTCTGGTTAACGGCCTCCGTTCTGAGTGTCCTGAGTGATGTTTATTTTGTTCTCTTAGTATAGGTGTTGGTGTGTATCTCTTCTCTGTCGCCATTGGGTCGGGCAGAAGGGTAGGTTGGGCGATGGTCCGCTCGGTTCCATCGAATGTCGGTAAAAGTGTCGTGAATGAGGGTCAGCCCTGGAAACAGAAAAGCTCGGTGGTTGGTTTTTCAATCCGTCTCGCCGTCCGACCACTGTCCTCAGAAAAACCCCTGTCTAAATCTGCCGCTGTGCCATTGACCTGGTTGACGCTCTCGTCTTTTTCCCTCGCCGCGTTCCTGACTCGAATTCTCGCACCGCCCCCGAGCGACTGGCCTTTTCCTACTGATGCTATACACCGAACTATTCATCGAGGCCTAGGTCCGGAGGCCGTTTACGATTGGTGCCGCAATCCTGCATTTCCTCCCGTATACCGTTAGAGCTTAGAGGAGTGCATGTTCCCCCTTCTTTTAACTCTTGACTCGTTGACTGTTGACCCCGCAGCTGTCGAGCATCCCAATCGGGTTTGACGATCCGCCCCAACGACCGCCGCGGAAGTATCGTGACCGTACGGTCGACGGCGCGTTAAGAGTTCTGTCGCCCCAGACTGTTGACGGACGGACGGACGACCGGGACAGCGGGACGACCGGACGGACGGACGGACGGCGACGGAACGATGCAAGCGCGATTCGTACAAGGCTGCATTCTGGCGTATGTCAGGATGGAGCTAGAAAGAGGTGGGCGGTGGTTTTGAGAGCGCTAGGCACGCAAGTACAGCTGTGGGGGGAACGTGGATAACGGTGAATTACATATTACTATATAATATACTATATCATAATATATATATGATACGCTTCAGCACCTCGGCGCGGGTGGGTCAACCTTGAGTCACGTTATCTGCCTGCATGTCCGTCCTAGCCAACCAGGATGGACATATCTATATATCACTACTAGCACCTACCTCATCAATATATCCCCACCAACCCCATCTACCTAAATATCATAGTGTGCGGCGGGTTAATATATTACTATACTAGTATATATATATATATATATATATATATATATCGCTACCAGGTACTACCTTACCTATATATCACTACCAGAACCTACCTACCTATATATATCACTACCAGTACCTATCTATATAATTATTGTTACCGTCGCGATCCTGCCTGCACGTCGTCGTATACGATTGCCAACGCTTACCTGCCTCCCAACCGCTGCCAAAGCTTACCTGCCTCCCAACCGCTGCCAAAGCTTACCTGCCTCCCAACCGCTGCCCCAAAGCTTACCTGCCTCCCAACCGCAGCCAAAGCTTACCTGCCTCCCAACCGCTGCCCCAAAGCTTACCTGCCTCCCAACCGCTGCCAAAGCTTACCTGCCTCCCAACCACTGCCCCAAAGCTTACCTGCCTCCCAACCGCAGCCCCAAA
>NW_014577533.1:203607-222336 GCF_000485595.1 Priapulus caudatus | reverse complement strand
CGTGGCGGAGGTTTGCTATCTCCGATTGCTCTTGTTATAAATGGCAATTCATTATTTGGGAATGAATAGGAGAAAACTGCGCCCTTATATGTACTTGCCCTAAAACTATTTACACTTATACTTGTACTTGTACTTGTACTTGTATTTGTACTATGGTCACACTCACACTCACACTGCTTATACTTATACTAATACCTGCTTATACTTATACTTCTTATACGTATACTTTGACTTGTACTTATACTTCTTATTCTCATAGTCCTACTCGAGTAGAGTACAGCGACCACAAGCACACCGAGACTCATCCAATGTCACACAAATGAGACCGACAACTCCGCTGTTCACAACATTCAACCTGACCCAAAAAATGACGATTAAGCAAAAGACAGCAAGTTGTGACGTCACTATCGCTACAGGCGATCGTAAGGGCCCATGCTTACTGGTAGCCACCACTCTGCCGGTACTACTGGTACTCCTGATACTACTGGTGCTACTGATACTACTGCATGGTACTACTGGTACTACTGGTGCAGACCGGGCTCTCTCATTATATCATCGTACTAACGTACTATACTACGTTTTTATTGTAATATTGCACTAATGTATTATCGTCTAATTTTGATATATTGCACTAACGGGTGAGGTCTTATTGTACTATCGTACTACAGTATGTACTATCGTACTACAGTATGTACTATCGTACTACAGTATTGTTCTAACGTACAACGCACTATGGTCACCGTCTGATTGTAGCATTGTACTAGCGGACTGAGGCACGGCGGCCATAACAAGTGAAGTGAATCTACAATCTACTAACTACTATATATACATCTTCCTCACCACTGCCGATTCATCGACACACCGCACCATGTATGGTGGCGTTGCACCTAGGTGCACTATGGTGGTGTTTCATCTAGTGTGAAACGTAACAGGTATGAACGGAATGCCCCCCACTGATTGCTAGGGTGTAACTACACACACACTAGTCAGGCACTATACTGACTGCACACATATCTGGCTGGTGACACAGCGGCTGTTGTCCCTGCATAGAGATTGACAGTAGTGGCACGGTCATATATCTGTTTAATCACACCTGTCTATCGCCCCCGCCACAAACCACCCACAACACGCACTCGTACACCATACAGTATATACGCACGTACGCACGGCTCTACTACGAAACACACTAGAAATAAACGCCTGCATGCGAGAACGTGTTCAGGATTGTTTATGGGGATGTGGGAACGTTGGTTGAGGAAGTTAGGTAGTAAGGTATGCGTGGTGGGTGGGCATTTGGGATCGTGGTATGTCGGGAAACGTTTGTCGAAATGTTCCAGGGGAAATTTTTGTGATAATGTTTGTGACAATATCTGTTCGTGGAGGTTTGTGTGGACGTAGAAGAACGTATGCATGGGAATGGTCGTGGGAATACATCACGGGAATATTGGTCGCGATGTTCGTGAGATTGCATGCCTTCCCGGGAATATTTGTCACAATGTTCGTGAGATTGTTTTACGGGAATGTTTGTCACGATGTTCGTGAGATTGCTTTGGAAGAATGTTTGACAATATCTGCGGAATGCCTGTAGAAGAAGGTCTGACACTGCACTAGACGTAAATTAAAAATACAATTATGTAGCTAATCAGGCGAATTAATCATCGCCCGTCTTCTAAAGCTAAGTTTTCCATAAAGATTTGCAGCGGCGCCACACAGCTAGAAATAACAGCTTAGACTAAAGTGCGATCAAATAAAACGGGGTAATAAACCATAAGAAGACATGATAAGATTGACGTGACTACGTGATCGCTGCCACCGCAGCGGGTTTTTATCGCGCCGCTTGCGTTTTTCTGGAGTGATGAAAATGAACGAAATAGAAAAAACGGAGAGGGGTTTTGGCACGCGCAGCTGCCTGTACGCGTGGCGCCACCCACCTGTTGATCGGTGTTACCATTTGAACACAAGAACATTCCAAGATCCAAGAACCACTTGTGAAACAGATGGAATGCATGGATGTTCTTGATAGCATCAGTCTATAATTAACCTGCAATGTGTCCGTGCGCGTATATATATTATAGATATATAATATATATTATATAATATATATTCTAAGTCACGTCACATACAAGGTTACGCCGTCACCTCGCGTGAAAACAGCCTTAAGCGGTTACACTGGCGGTGGGTGCCTACTACAGAAGACCCTGTTTCGACCATGAGCGAGTGATATACAGAGAGAGATGGGAGGAAGAAAGTAAGAAATGAAGGGAGGGAAAATTGTTAGAAACCAATAAGAGAAAGAAAGGCGAGAGAGATGGAGAAAGTGGGAGAGCGAGAGAGAGAAAGAGCGAAAGAAAGAGCGAGAAAGAGCGAGAGAGAGAGAGCGAGAAAGAGCGAGAGAGAGAGAGAACGAGAGAGAGAGAGAGAGAGAGTAGACGCAGACTCGTTGTAAGCGTATTCGCTAGCTCCCGCCAAGGTTCTCCTTTCATCGGATGAATAGAGACGTCCACCTGCCCGAGGTTACCATGGCTGCAGAGTGTTACCTTATATAAAAGCCCTCTCTCTCTCTCTCTCTCTCTCTCTCTCTCTCTCTCTCTCTCTCACTCTCTCTCTCTCACTCTCTCTCTCTCTCTCTCTCTCGCTCTCACGCTTTCTTACACACTCTCCCCCTCTCTCTATCTTGCCCTCTCTCTCCTCGCTCTCTTTTTCTCGCTCTCTTCCCCACCCCTTGCTCTGTTTTTCTTTCTCTCTCCCTTTCTCACTCTCAGCCTGTCTATCACTCGATCTTTTCTCTTTCGATCTCTTTTTCACCTTTTCGCTCTCTCTCTTCCTTTCGTCTTCCCTTTCATCCCCTCTTATCTTTCCTCGCATCTCCCGCCACGCGTCATGCATCCCGGAGAAGAATCGCGGCTCCCTCTGAACTGGCTCATGTTCAGCGCTCTCTATAAATACTACCAGGAGTCTATCAATACTCCTGATACTACAGCAATCTCGCACTCGAATCTCCCCATCATCGTCGGGCTCCCACGAGCGTGTCCGCTGCGTGCTACTGCACCGAGTCGGGGATTCCTCCCCTGCTTTTCTCCCGTAGTTGCCAACCCCACATCCTAGTATCCGATACAGCTCTAGCGCGGGCGGACCGAGCAATCGTGAATCAAATCGAGATCTGTGTAACATCGCCGCGTATGCGTACGCAAACCTATAGGAAGCTTTCTGAAGCTGCTGATCGGTCTTGGGAATGGGGGAATGGGGGGAAATGGGGTTTAAGCTTGTACTGTAGGACCCCGGGTTTTTTATTATGGGCTGAGGATATGATTAGATTGAAGGCATAGTTAGGGTTCGAGGCTCGTGTTATATGGTTAGAGATTTGGGTTAGGAAGGTTGGTTAGGGTTTAAAGTTATTTTCAGGAATTAGGGATAGAGTTAGTGTTACAGTTAGGGGGTTATGCGTTAGAGTTACGGTTAGAGAGTAGGATTAGACCTAATGGTTTGGTTGGGCGCTAGGGTTAGTGTTCTATAATTAGGGGGCTAGAGTTAGGGTTAGGGTTAGTGTTAAGGTTATAGTTAGGGTTACTATTAAGGGTTATGGTTAGAGCTACGTTTAGGGTTAGGGTTAGGGTTAGGGTTAGGGTTAGGGATTACGGTGAGACTTAGGATTAATGATAAGGATAGGATTGTGATTTCATAGGTATGATCGAGTCGAAGAATACCTCATGCCAGAGAGCAATAAGCAGGTCTATGTCATTTATAACATCGGGAGTGAACAAACACAAATGCTTTCGATTCACTGCTGATGACACAGATAATAAAGGATACTCTATTCCCAGGCGATTAACGCGGTATAGCGGCCAGGCTTTAATCTTTGTAATGACTGAGCAATAGCCTAATGATTTCACGCAGATTGAATGTGTTGATAGCGTACTTGCTAATGAGGTTATAGTATGACTAATCACTCTCTCTCTCTCTCTCTCTCTCTCTCTCTCTCTCTTTCTCTCTCTCTTTCTCTCTCTCTCTTTTTCTCTCTCTCTCTCTCTCTCTCTCTCTCTTCCCGCTCGCATCTGTCTATCTCTGATCTCTGCTCTCTCATGAGCAAAAACTGCACTCTGCTTCATTACCTTCGCTATGAGCTGCCTTGGATTTACACTACCCTTCAATTAGCAGCGCCTCCTTGTTATATGGCACTGCGATGCTCGTCGGAGTGACACACAGTAAAACAAACACCAACCCCCGCGAGCATACAGACAGCCTGTGCAACGCCCCGACCCCACCGTCTGTGGCTGGTACAGTAACCCTCACGCAGCCGGTGCCCGACCATGCCTGCCCCCCCCCCATCGCATAACGACCCCCCTCCCACCAACACACGTACATCTCGTATAGCGTGTCTAGCATCGTTATAAAAGCATAAGGATCTTGGATTTACTGCCATGAGACAGTGTAAGGGGGCGGTTTGAAATTGGGGTTCGTGTCTACCATGCCTACATCGGCCGTCTTTGGCTGGAGAAGTTACCTAACCTGGCCTGTGCAAGCCTCGACTACTGCCTGCAAAGACTCGTTTTTGCGCGCCTAACGCTATACGTTATACATTAAAACACTCTATAATATCCTCTTAACAGGGTGAATAGTGACAAATAATTCACCCTGCTACTAAACTAACGCAGCATATATACAACGTAACAATCCATCACTTATCCCATCTTAAAGTAATCTTTATTTATATGTGGTCTGTGTGTGTGTGTGTGTGTGTGCCCTGTGCGTTGCGTGCTTACGCGTGCGGCGTGCCGTGCGCGTACGGTACTTGTGCGGTGACCGGTGCGCTTGCATGTATGGCGGTCGCGTGCCCCTGCGTGCGCGGCATGTATGCGTTCGTCGCGTGCTTGCGTGCGGCCACATGCAGTATGCCGTTCGTGCCGTGCGCGCTGCGTGTGCATTATGCGTTCGTGCACCCTGCTGGTATCCGGGCGTATGCAGGTGTGAGCGGCCGAGGACATGGTCCTGCTAGCTATGTGACCCCGTGACCACGGCCCCGCCCGTCTTAGCTGGTTAAGCGTCGCACACACCAGCCGCCGCTCCGTCGCGGCTATGATGTAGCATTCACTCTTGATGTTACCAGGAGATGTTTACGTAAGCGTGCCGGGCAGACGCCGTGTCGAATGACAGACGCGCCGTAATAAACAGCAGCAGAGCGAGAGCGTTGAAACACCCACACAGCCGGGTTCGCGATACGGATAACCTCGGGGAATGCCTGCGTCCCCCCACCACGCACGCACGCACGCGACCGCATCACACACCTCACACCCTCTTCTCTCTCTCTCACACACACAACACACAGCCACACACACACACACACACGCACCACGAACACGCACACGCACACATCACACACACACACACACACACACACACACAACATACACACACGAACACACACACCACACCACACACACACACACACACCCACACACACATTCACACACACACACACACACACACACACACACACACACACACACACACACACACACACACACCACACACACACCCGTGTGGCTTGCACGTAGCGCACACATGTACTCCGCGTCTATAAGTCACAGAAACACGTGTCGTGGCCCTGTGATCAAGTGGTTGCACGTTGGGGTGTTTTTCTCTAGTGTTCCCTCGCTCCGCCACCCCGGTGTACAGTGTTGTGGCTTTCTGTGTGTACAGCTACACTGCGCCGGTTTGCCCCCCCCTCTCAACTCCGTAAGGCGCGGTTGGGGGCCTGTCATGTAGTACAATACCACTATAATACACTGTCTGTCTGGCCCCGCTGTCGGGCACGCCGATTGGGGCATGATGTACGATATTACCTAACAACTGCCAGTTAAACATGGTGTGTGGCGTGTGTGTGTGTGTGGTGTGTGTGTGTGTGTGTGTGGTACTGGGTGTTGCGTGCGTGCGTGGTGTGTGTGGGCGGTGTTGTGCGTCGTGTGCGTGTGCGTGTGCGCGGCGTTGCTTGCTGTGTGTCGTGTGTGTGGTGTTGTGTGTGTGTGTGTGTGTGCGTGGTCGTGTGTGTATGTGTTGGGCATGCGTGTGTTGCGCGTATGTTTGTTAATCGCGCGCGCGTGTAAGTGTGTGGCGCGTGGCGGTGTCCGGGGGGGGGGCGAAGATCAAGAGCTCGCTGGGCTGCATACATGTTATCGCTACAGCATCATTATTGATCAGCACTAATAAACGAGCGAATAATTCGCAACGCATGTACACATATGTAGACCAATAATTGCCGCCCAGGTCGCTTCAACACAAAATAACTCTCTCTTTTACCTTACCTTGCGCGTTTTTTTTAATCTCGTGTTCCTAAATTTCCACGGCAAGGCGTACACGACTCTATACGCAGAGACACGCGCCCCCACAGCCATATTGCGGTAAGTACAATTTATTACGTACTTTACCTAACAAAAGAAAACTGCTTACAAATAACCCATACGTAAGTTGATGACGACTTCTTTGCCCATCGCAGAACACAAGCAATTGAACGTTTCAATAATAAAATGATGAAAAATGAAACGAAATGCATGTACTACCAAAGACTTAATGATTCACTTACTCTCTTTCGCCTTCATTACCAATTAATTTCATGTAACTGCCGTTCAAATGCTCCTCCGCAACACACCAACGTACACCGCACGCGGCGCCGCTATGCAAAACGACAAATTACAATCTGTCTCTTTTCTAGTAAATACATTTCGCGTTCATTTCCATCATTTTTATTATTATTGAACACTTCCCAAGTGCTGTGATTCACAACGCCGCTGCCGATCCATCATCGCTTCCCAGTAAATTACGTAGCAGCAATCCCGACAGCATTTATAGTTTCTTGCAGTAACCATGCAGTCCAGCTATTCATCCATCATCTCAGTCCAGTGCTCGGCTCAATATATATATATATATAATATATATATATTATATACAGGAGCGTTAATAATGACATAACGCCCTGACATGAACATGATATTTGTCATGTATACGCTCACTGATAATGACGAAGTAAATAACAATTCGCACGCCGAGTGTGTCCGTGGCGTGGGCATTAGCAAATGAGTTCGACCCATACAAACATATATTTCCGGTCGGGCATCCATTAGCAAGCCAACACAAACTGGCAGCAGTTACAGGAGCAGCTGATTTTTCAAGGCTCGCCTGGACGTCTACAAATTAACATGATCGAGGACACCCCTGTGTTGCCCTGCCCCAGACAGAGCAGCTAGAGAGACAGGGCAGAGAAGAGGCAGCCAAGAGAGAAGCGGAGAGACAGGAGACACAGCAGAGAGAGAGAAGAGAGGCGACAGAGAGACGAGAGAGGAGAGAGAGAGAGAGAAGAGAAAGAAAGATGAGAAGAGAGAGAGTGAGGAAGAGAAGAGAAGAGGGAGGAGGGCCCCGAGGGGGGAGAGCCGATAAAGGAGAGCGGAGAAAGAAGAAGCCGAGAAAAAGAATAGCAGGGAGAGAGAAGACCGAGACAGAAAGAGGGGAGAGAGAGACAGACAGAGGGGAGGCAGAGAGACAGACAGAGGAGAGAGAGAGAGAGAGGGGAGGCAGAGAGAGAGACAGAGGAAAGAGAGAGAGAGAGAGAGAGAGAAAAAGAGAGAGAGAGAGAGAGAGAGAGAGAGAGAGAGAGAGAGAGAGAGAGAGCGAGAGAGAGAGAGATAGAGATCCGAAGGAAAGAGCTCCTGCCTCATGCTCCATGTACTCCTAATATAGCACTAGTCTAGTCACTAATCTAGTGACACTGTAGGGAATGCTACACGGCGTCAAGCGACGTCGGTGTGAGTGGTATCGCTAGTCGACGTCACGTAAGCATCTGCATCACCTGACAGCACCACACGTGACAGGAGTGTCATAATATCAGAAGTAGATAATAGGGAACCCTAGAATTAGAATAGAGAATTATAATTATAATTTAGAATTAGAACCCTAGAAATAGATTCACTATTATCTACTTCTGATAATATAGATATCATAATCTCATAGATCTCGTTATATATATTATCAAGAGCTAATAAATAGGTATTTATTAGCTCTTGATATTATGATACTCCTGACAGCATATATGAATCAGGCGAGCGATGCGACGGTGTAAGCAGTAAGCAATGATTAATGAATTATTCACGTTGCGCGAATCACGATGTAGACCCCACGGCCCGTAAAATTACACACACGCGCACGCCCGCACGCCCGCATGCACGCACGCACGCATGACCGCCGGCACGCCCTTCTCACTTCTTTCCACAAATTCTTACTTCGTGCTCGTAAACTTGTCTATTAATTAGACTATACAGTAATACTACTCTCTAATTGTTATAATTCTTTCATAATAGGTGGCACACCGCATCACGGCACACACGATCGGTGAAAAATATCAAAAAACCTGAACTAAGAAGAAGATGAAGAAGAAGAAGAAAAACAATAAGAAGCAGAACAAGATGATGATGATGATGATGATGATGATGATGACGACGACGACGACGACTATGATGATGATGCTGCGGCTGATGATGATGATGATAATAATCATGATGGTGATGACAACGCCGATGACCATGATGACGACGATGATGACGACGATAAAGAAAAAGAAGAGGAAAAGGTTTTAGTAACATTACAACCTTGTTGTGTACACAACTACTACATGTCGTAGTATTACATATAGCTAGTTATTCACAGCTTGGTGTACTCCCTAAAATATGTGTAATATAACAAATGTATTCATTATTTTAATTGACAGACTGGACAGCGACGAAGTAAGGTAAGGGGTGGACACACTAGGCGATATTTCATGCGATCGAGTCGGCCGACCGAGCCGGCCGGCTCGATCGCATGAAAAATCGCGTAGTGTTTCCACAGCTTTTTAGACGAACATACCCAAGATAGGTGGCGCTGGTGTCTTTGCAATCCCGGGCCTGTTTATGTTGCTTATCGTATCGCATATTTTTTGTATAGGAAACGGTCGCTCGTAATCATTTTAGAAATCAAATCTTCAAATCTGGGCTACTTACTCGGGCGAAAGGGCGACGTCACACGACCATATCAGTGGACAAATTACGCACCAATATGCTTTTATGGATACTAGAAGCGTTTTACTACCAATACAAGGCTGTATACAGTCTTTATATATGTAGGCCTATACAGCTGTATACAGGCTGTATACTGCCACTGGCCAGTGCAGAATTTCTATGAAATATTTGAATTTCCCAGTAGTAGATCTCTGCAGGGGTGTGGTTAGTAGTGGGGGCAGTAGAGCAGGCTTACCACGCGTTAGGAAATTTATTTTCCGGTCAGGAGAACACCTTATCGTAATATCATCACAGTATAACGTAAGACGTCACATCACATCACATCACAGTAAGACGTCGTCTCGTCGACTAAATGTGGTGGAGGTGTCGGAAGCTACAGTTTCCTCGGCTATAGAAGGAATGAGGTCAACGAGCGTCAGAGCAGCAGCAGCCATCAGCGTCCTTCATATTATTAAGAGCGTATTAAGAAGGCTATTCCTTCTTAATACGCTCTTGATATTATCAATTAAGAGCTAATATACAGCTAATAATACAGCTAATAATACAGCTAATAATACAGCAGGTATTATTAGCTCTCTTGATATTATCCCTGCGTTTGATTTTATGGAACCAAACAGCGCCGTGTAGCGCCATGGTAGATATTCGCGCTATGACAAACGTCACCCTATACATTGAGCACGGCCAATATCTTACTATAAATTGGGGAATTTCTGTCTGTGTGTGTGTGTCCGGCTATACGTTTCCGCACCGCTCAATGGATCCTCTCCAAACTTGGTCGAAACATTCTACAGATCATGACACGTTGCATGGGCTATTTCTTTCATAGTTTTATTTTTTTCACATTCCACGTTCAAAAACATTAAAAAAGTGGGGAATTTTTGCACCGAGCGCGGGGCAACGTCACAACACGAAAACACAATGGCAATGTAAAAAAACAATGTCTAACCAAAGGCGCTCCATCTAAGCCGTTAAGATTTTCTAAGAATTCTCTCCATCTAATCTAATCAGAAAAATGCTATACATTTTTTTACATTGTTTCTTAAATGGAGCGCATTTCGTTATGACTCTAGTTATAACATAAGTCAAAGTTTCCACATGGCAAAAAAAGAAAGAAAGAAAGAAGAAACCACCACAAAAGTTGCACAGAAATGCCCTTGCTTTGTGATGACAGTCAACAAGTCACAAGGACAGTCCCTTCACCGTGTCGGCGTCTACACGGTCAAAGACTTCTTCAGTCACGATCAGTTCTACGTCACTGCTAGCCGCGTGAGAAGTGCCCTGCAGCTAAAGATTCTAGCTGTAGACGCCAAGGACACAACTAAACGTTCCATCATGAACAATGTGGTCTACACAGAAGTTCTGACCACCTAATACGTACTAGGGTCTAATTAGGTCCTGCCTAACGGGCATGGACTAGTCAAGTCAAATCCATGTACGCCATGCGCCCCGCTATGCATGTTCATGCCCTTGCGCAATGTATAGGGAGACATTTCTCATGGGACTGATGCTTGCCATGCTTTACCGAGTCTCTCTCACACAGATGCCGTGAGATGTGTTTTAACAGACATGTAATATCCCCGGACTTTAGGGAACGTCATATAATACTGTATTATATGACGTTCCCTAAAGCCCGGGGATATAATGATGTCTCGTCGCTGACCGACATTTAATAACACTACTTCTTAAATGGATTTGATGTACAGAATTGGTTTGGTTCGATTTTCTTCGTAGATTTGCTGCGGGGACAATTGCAATGAGTTCTTTCACGCCCACGGTCTATCTCTCTGCCTAAATCTTCTGACTCCTGCCTAATCCACTTCTCAGACCTTGCGTCAACTTCACTCTATTTGACCAATTCCGCGTCGCTTCCTGACCGGTGCTTGCATTGCCTGAATTCATATGACATCAGCTTCAGCCATCTGTTTGTCTTTCATCAACTTCCTCGATTGTTTAAGACTCGGACTGCGGTCATCGACCCGGCCACAACCCTGACCAGCGAATCGATCAGGCCGCCCTCTGGTGTCCTACAACGGCAGCCATCGCCACGTCATGTCAGGCCATGTTTGTCGGAACGAGAGCAGGAACCATAGATATCACATAATACGTAATCAGGAGTGAATAACAAAATATCTATTATTAATATATATATATATCTATATTCTATTATTAATCTATTATTATTCACTCCTTACGTAATCGTATCGTATCGTATCGTATTATGTGATATCTATGGCTGGAACTCTACAGCAACCACCACGCCACCTGTACACAAATCCGTGCTACACCACGGCGTCGTTTTTCGCGCGTGCCCTAGACTGACTCAGCACGTCGTTCGAAATCAAACTACGGCGCACTATATGGCCTTCGCTCGACCGCTGAGACGTTTGGAGTCAGTCTACACCTACGCGCAGCCGCCAGAAATAACGCCCCCTCGAGTGAAAGCCGAACGCGTTAACATTACACACTCCAGTAACGCAGCAAGCAGACGGCGACATGACAGCCCTGACGTTTCACGTTGTGTGGGTTTTAGGGGCTCGGTCACATGATTTTGTATCCTTGATCTCACATTTTGATATACACACGCTCGCGCGCACGCAGGTAAACACCCACGCACATACACACGTACACGCGCGCACGCAGGTAAACACCCACGCACATACACACGCACACGCGCGCACGCTACCCCTCCCCCCACACACACACATGCACGCGCACGCACGCGCACACGCACACGCACGCACGCGCACACGCACACACGCACGCACGCACGCACGCACGCACGCACGCACACACACACACACACACACACACACACACACACTTCAGACAGCTGTCGGTCCGGGGGTAGACAACCTTCATCTAGATCCAGTTCGTTAGGCATTCATAACATGATGGCCGTCGGCTAGCTTGCCTAGGTGGTGGAAGCACCCGTTCGTTTCTCCTCCAGCGCCACAAGCGATGGCAATACATTAATAACATCAGACATCAGAAGAAGCGATGTGTGCAATAACACTGTTGTAAAGAATCAAGGTTTCTCGCACAACAAAAACATCAAACGTGGCACCGTATGAAAATACGCCACTGAGAATATTTTTAGGATGGAAGCTACTTCCAACAAAAGTTTGCATTGCAATGCGTTTCATTTGAACGCGCTTCGAAGAGCGAGCGTGGTAAAAATCACGCGGTTGAAGCTGAAACGAAATCCATCGAAATATTCTTGCGCTTGGTGCGATGAAAACTAGTTCGCTTCTGCCCTTTTCCATCTAAGGCTCTGCAAACAGTTCTTGCAAGAGCTTTAGAAGCGTTGGCGGTAGGGTACGTGCAAGAACGTCGTACATGTGAAGAAGAGGAGAGGCACGTGGGTTCGTTCGAAGACCCTGCCTTGAATACCAACACGACCGCGTTGGCGCGTTAACACTCTGTAAATAGTGGGATGACGTGCGCCTGTGTGCGTAGCGCATGCAACTATGCACTCGTCAGTCACCACTACACGCGTGTCCGTGATCGACCTCTATGTGTGAAGTGTGTACATGGTGGTTTTGCGAACGATAAACATTTGATTCCGTTGCGATGGCGCAGCTGCGGATGTTACTGCTGTTTTTGTTGTTTTTGTTGCTGTTGTTGTTGTTATTGTTGTTGTTGTTGTTGTTGATGTTGTTGATGATGCTGCTGCTGCTGCTGCTGCTGCTGCTGATGATGATGATGATGTCGTTGCTGCTGTTGTTGTTGTTGTTGTTGTTATTGTTAGTGGTGCTGTTGGTGTTGCCGTTGCTGCTGCTGCTGCTATTGTTGTCGCCGTTATTGTTTTTGTCGCTGTCGTCGTCACCGTTGTCGCCCTAGTCGTTACATTATGTGCAGGATTTCGCTGGTATTGGTACAATCAGGAGTCTATCAATATTGATAGACTCCTGGTACAATGGCAGGGGTCGAAATTAACTTTTAAACACGGGAGTCCAACGGACTCCCTACCCTCAAAAAGAGGGAGTCCGCAGCAAAAAGAGGGAGTCCGCAGCAAAATGAGGGAGTCCGCAGCAAAATGAGGGAGTCCGCAGCAAAATGAGGGAGTCCGCAGCAAAATGAGGGAGTCTGCAGTCTGAGGTTCAAAATGAAAGATATTAATTAACAGTAACGCATACATGTGCTGATTTTTAAGATTCATGCGGTTGTACGTCTGCCAAATTTTCTTTGGACATTACCTGAAAAAATACGGTAATTCCGCGAGGCCGTGCTCCGGATCGAACTAGTTATAGTAGCAGAATTTTCAGGGAGTCACACGGACTCCTGCATATGTCAAGTCCGACAGTAAATCAGGGAGTATTTCACCCCGGACTGCCGTAAATTTCGCACCCTGCAATGGGTTTTCCTACTATTCACACGAATACGTACGTGCGTACGTGCGTACGTGCGTACGCGGGTGCATGTATGGATGATTGACATCTAGCTGTTTATTTCCTAAAACGTTCTCTGCTATCTGTTGACACCGAACGTACGCCATGTCTCATCAGCAATGCATTCATCTGCACCCTTCGTGGGCTCGGAACTCCGTGGACTCACCCGGTCCGTAAACACGTCAGCACACTTTGCCCTCATTATTGACTGCCATATAGGGCTGGATCGCGTAGGGACGGATCACATAGCCTAGGCATGGAGTCGTTTTATTGGGGAAAATGTTGCCTCATTCATACATATCACGGGGGGAGCCGCAGAGAGACAGAGAAACAGAAAAGCGAAAGAGGTGAAAAAGACAAGAGACAGAGCAGGAAACATAGCAAGAGAGAGTACGAGGGCGGGAAAGCCAGACAAAGAGAGAAAGAAAAAAGAGAGATACCGACAGACAGACAGAGAGAGGGGGAGTGAGAGAGAGAGAGTGTATGCGATGGACGGGCTAACTCCACCACACCGCCAGTTGTGCCTTCGGCCCGTGCCGGTTTCCTTGCCCGCGCCCTTCGCGCGCGCGCTGGTGGTCCGGCCTCCCGCGGGAGCTGGGCCCGCGGTGCCGCTGCACCCGCCCTCCAGTGCAGACCTATTCATTCCGCGCTGGGTGGCGCTGCCCCTCCTTCGGCTTACTGCCCTTGTTTCCCTCTCCGGCTCTGAACAAACCGTCTCTCTGCCGCGCGCTGTTCGACACGCACGTTGGGCGGTAGGGTACCCCGCCCCGTTCAAGAAGCGGCGCGTAATGTGAAGAAGGAGGGAGAGGCCAGCGTGGGTTCATCGGGACCTGCTTGAATACAACGGGCGTATGGGCACCGCCGTTGGCGAGGGGCGTCTAGACGACTCTGTAAAGTTAGTGGGCATGACGCGCTACCGTCGGTGTGCGGCGTGACGCCGCATGGCAGCCTATCTAGCGTCGCGCTCAGTCACGACGCACTACCAGCGCGGGGGGGGACAGGCAGGGTTGCCGGCGCGGCGGTTCTGCATCACGGTGCTCCCGTTGGTGCGTGTCTGGCGGCGCGCGGAGGAACGGGGGGAGCATTGTTTGGCGCTTTTGGTGGCCCGGCAGCCGCGCGACCAGAGGTGCGGTGGTCCGCGGTGAGTCCGCGACGTCTGAGTGTGGGACACGGTGTGTACGATGACGCGGTTTTGGCGGAAGACGATAGAAGCAGTTGTGAGTTCCCGGTTGCGGATGGCCGGGCAGCGGCCCGGGTGTGCGAGTGGGTTGACCCTGAAGAGAAAGAACTGGGTTTGTGTTGTGTTGCTGTGGGTTGTTGGCTGTTGGTCGGTTTCGTTGAGGATTCGGTGCGTTGTGGGTGCGTTTCGTGAGGTGTGTGACTGGCCGTTGTGCCGGATGGGAGTGGGCGTGGCCGGTGGCGGCGGCGGGGCGTGAGCTGCTGGGCCTGGCCATATGGATGATGGGATCGATGATGCATAAGTTGGGATCACATGAGGATGAATGCATAGGCGGAGGATGTCCGGCGATTGCCCTGGAGCTGGCGTTGCTTGTTGGCTTGTTGTGGTGATTCTTGTTTATTCGTTGGGTGGGTGCTGTTGGGGTGGTTCGGGGCGCGGGTGTGCGTGGCTGCTGCTCCGCTATTGTTTGTCGCGCCGTTGATTCGTTTTTGTGCGCTGTCGTCGTCGAAGGCGTTGGCCGCTAGGTCGTTACATTGAATGTGCAGGGAGTTTCGGCTGGGTAAATTGGTAGGCAATCAGTGGAGCGCATAGTCGAGAGTATTGAGATAGAACCTCCTGGTAAAGCACTGCCACATGGCAGGGCTCGAAAATTGAACTGTTTGTAAACACGGGGGTGAGTCCAACGGACTCCGCTGAGGGACCCAGTGCGGAAAAGAGGGAGTGCCGCAGGGCAGAAATGAGCGGGCAGTCTTCAGGCAGGGCAAAGGTGGGGGGGGGGTTGCTGGCAGTCTGAGGGTTCATGAAACGAAGAGCATTGATTAGACATTAAGGTGAAACGCGCAGTACAGTGTGCTGATTTGTGTAAGATTCATGCGTTGCACGTCTGCGCAATGGATTTGCTCTGTGACGCAGTGGTACCTGATAAAAAGACGGTAATTCGCGGGAGGCCGGCGTCCCGGATCGAACTGGGAGTTATAGTACTGGCAAAGTGAGGCCAGGAATTTCTTCAGGGGAGTCACACGGGACTCCTGCCGCATAGAGAGTGCGCGCGGACAGCGTAAATGCAGGGGGGAGTATTTTCACGCTCGCCGGGACTCTCCGTAAATTTCGCGACGGCCGGGTGCGCTGTGGGGGGGTGGCGACCGCGCGGCGCGCGCGCTGGCAATGGGTTTTCGTACATAGGCAGACAGCGACATACGGGTGTTGGAAGAGGCCGGGTCGGCGTGGCGTAGGCGTGGGGCGCACGGCGTGCAGTTGTATCGGATGGATGACGATCGTAGCGTTCGGTGGATTTCCTAAGAGACGGGTCTATCTGGTTTGACGAAGCCGGCGGACCGAATCGTACGGCCATGTCTCATCGAGCCAGACTGTCTGCTTCATGTGCAGCCCGCTTTCGTCGGGGTGGACTCACCGCGGGTCCGTAAACAGCGTCAGGCGGCAACAAGCATCTGGGCGCGGGTCATTATTGAGCGACGTGCGGACATATAGGGCTGGGATGAGCGTAGGGAGCGGGCGAGTGACAGTAGGCCTAGGGCCAGTGAGGTGCGTTATAATTGGGGGAAGATGTTGCCTCATTCATACAGTAGATCACGAAGGCTGGGATAGAGGAGCAGAGAGAGAGGGGAGGGGGAGGCCGCAGAGTAGAGACAGGCAGAACGGAGAGGAAAGGCGAGAACGGGAGTGAAAAGACAAGCAGACACAGAGCACGGAAAAACATAGCAAAGAGGAGAGTACGAGGCGGCGGGGAGAAGCCAGATCAGGAGAGGAGAAAGAGAAAAAGAGTAGATAGCCGGCAGCGGGACAGAGCAGAACAGAGAGAGGGGAGAGCGAGAGAGTGTGATGTGAGGCAGAGAGGAGAGGAGGAGAGAGAGAGAGAGGAGAGAGAGAGAGAGAGAGAGGAGAGAAGAAGAGGAGAGAGAGAAGAGAGGGATAGAGATGGGGAAAGGAGAGGGAGACAGGAAGAGAGAGAGGGGGAGAGGGGGAAAGAGTGAGGTCTATTCTATCACCCATCGCAATCAGTCTTCATATGAGAGGAACTGCTGCGCCACACCCGCGGTTCATTTCAAGGGGTGAGGTTTGATAGAAATGGCGATGCCTATTTAGCTTGCCGTCTTCGACCGGAAGGACCGCAAGAAATAAAGGAACCAGGTGAGACATCGCCGCACAGCGTATAGCTCTCAGCGGCCGTGTCTATTCTACCGCGACGGTGGGGTAGTAACGGTAGCAGCGGTGAGCCCAACAAGGAAACCTGTGTAGCTTGCGTCGGATGGTGAGCGTGCGTGCGTGCGTGCGCCGGCTTGAGTGTTGCGTGTGCCAGTCAGGAGGCGCGGTGGTGTGAGCGCCTGTGCGTGCGTGCATACGGCCCCGTGCGTGAGCGTGCAAGCGTACGTACAGGGCGAAACGTTCCACACACCCACGGTCCGCTACTGCACAGTTCTACATAACTGCCCGTTCTCGCTGACCTCCGGTCACCTCCCCCGCTCCCACTGCGCCCGTAGTGAGGACGAATGTAGCAGATCCGTCTGCTGTCGGAATAGAACGAGAAGGAACGCAATCGACCGAGGGCCAGTGCGGCTTTCACCGGAGTAGGATAGGCACGGAAGCCTGTCATGGCCCGGTGCACGGTCGCTTTCACAACCACTATTGCACAAAACCGTGGGACAGTAATCGCTCTGGTGCACCGGCGCACGCACGCCGACGTGTGTGTGTGTGTGTGTGGGGGCGTGGGTAGGTCTAAGTATACAGCCCAATGGAACTCTGACTGTAGTGCGAGAGATGAGAGGAAAGAGGGAAGAGTCTAGTGCGGAGATAGGAGGGAGAAAATAGAGAGCGGAGATGGATGGGACATGCGGAAGCTGAGGCAAGAAGTGCATGCGATCGCCGGTCGAGAGAAATAGAGAAGGAGGAGCAGTAGTGGGCAGCCTCGTGCGAGCAAAGAACGAAATAGCATGGGGCGTAGTGGGAGAGAAGACAGGGAGAGAAGGGAGAGCGAGTGATATAGAGAGAGAAAGCGGCAAGCGAAAGTATGTGTGTGTGTGTGTGTGTGGGTGGGGTGTGTGTGGTGTGGTGTGTGTGCGTGGGTATGTTGTGTGGTGTGTGTATGGTGTGTGTGTGCTGTGTGTGTGTGTGTGGTGTGTGGTGTGTGTGTGTGTGTGTGTGGCTACGTGGTGCTGGTGTGCGTACGCCGTGGCGTGTGGCGCGTGCGGCGCGTGGGGTGTGTGTGGTGGTGTGTGTCGTGTGTGGTGTGTGTGTGTGTTGGTGTGTGTGTGTGAGGTGTGGTGGTTGTGTGTGTGTGTGTGTGTGTGTGTTGTGTGAGTGTGGCTGTGTGGTGTGTGTGTGCTGTGGAGGGAGAGAAGCGAAAGAGAGAGAAGGGGAGAAGATAAGCGCGCAGCGTGCAGCAGGAAAGCGAGAGAGGAGAGGAGCGATGAGGAGAGAGATAGCCTGCTAGACCATTATGACCGGGTGACGTAATAATGATGTACGTGAGAGTGAGACCCGATAGGAAAGTTACGATGAGCATGAGAGCGACGAGTCGGCGTGCGATGCGTCGTAACGAAACGTGGAGCCATGGACCGAATACGGCAAGTCCGAATTTTGGACAGTGGTCTCGAGCCTATGCCCGTAGGTGCATACGCACGGCCACGCCGGATTGGGGGTCTCCCTCCCCATCTGATCATTAGGTCCTTGGCGCAGCTTGATGGCGGTGACGTAAAGATCAGGGTGGTCACGTGGTCGGTTACCTGCATCGTAAAATCTTCTGCTAAGGCGCGTAATTAGAGCCTGCCTTAACTGCTTAAACTGGCATGCACGCGCGCGCGCGCGCGCCCGTGGTGTGTGTGTGTGCTGTGCGGTGTGTGCTGTGGTGTGTGTGTGGTGTGGTGTTGCGCGCGTGCATTGTGGTGTGGTGAGTGCGTGCGGCTCGTTGGCGTGTCGTCAAGCGTGCGTGAGCTCAGCGCCTTGCGTGTGGTGGAAGTGGCGTTCGTGGGGTGTTGGCCGACGCGGCGGCAGATGCACTGTAGAGATATAATTATTGTGCACGCACAGCAAATCTCCCGACATGGATAGACAGGCGTGAAACTGTGACTTTCGAACACGGGAGTCCCAGAACGGACCTACCTAC
>NW_014577533.1:198368-203597 GCF_000485595.1 Priapulus caudatus | reverse complement strand
AGATATAATTATTGTGCACGCACAGCAAATCTCCCGACATGGATAGACAGGCGTGAAACTGTGACTTTCGAACACGGAAGTCTAACGGACTCCCTACCCTCAAAAAGAGGGAATCCGCAGCAAAATGAGGGAGTCCGCAGTCTGAGTTTCAAAATTAAAGATATTAACAATAACGCATACAATGATACAATACATGTGCTTATTTTTAAGATTCATGCGGTTGCACGTCTGTCAAATTTTCTTTGGATATTAGCTGAAAAAATACGGTATTTCCACGAGGCCGTGCTCTGGAACGAACTAGGTAGTATGGAAGAATTTTCAGGGAGTCACACGGACTGCTGCATACGTCAAATCAGGGAGTCCGACAGTAAACCTGGGAGTATTTGACTCCGGACTCGCACCCTGGATAGACAATTAGCTAGTGCGACGTGGCGTGGTGTCGGCTGTACTGAACTGTGTACGACATTCATTTCTGTGCAGGCTGCGTGTTAACAGGGAACACCCGCTGAAGGCTCGCTCCGCTGGCACTGCTAGGTGGCTCTCTTACGTACGTACGCACGCACGCAAGCACGCACGCACGCACGCGTGCATGCAGTTTAAGCAGTTAATGCAGTCTAACTCTAAGGCGCTTAGCAGAAGATTTTACGATGTAGGGAACCGACGTGACACCCTGTTTTCTGTCACCGCTATAAGCTGGCCAATTAAGGTCCCAAGGATGTTGCCTGCGGCAACTGTACGCGGGCTATAGTACTAGAGCTAGGCTGAGACATGCAAATCCAGATGTGTCACCGAAAAAAAAGCGGATGACGGTGGCATACATTGCCTTGAGTTTGTGCCATAACTTAATTGGTTCCAAGAGCCTTGGCGTACTAAAAACGGGGGTGCCTGAAGTCCAAACGTCCCCGTATGGCTGAGTACAGGCGAAAACAAAACGTTTCTTAATGACGTTGGGGTCAGTCTAGCGCTCCATCAGCACAGCTAAGAAAGCTAGTTGAAGGTGATGATGACGATGCGGAGAGGTATCACGCAGCGCGGGCGAGCAGGCGTGGATGCGCGGAAGTAGACCTGTGACGATAATGACCACAACAATAGCAACGGCGCTACGGTTCACACCAGGGGAGACAGCGTTTACCACGCGTGCTCTTGAAAGACAGTCTGCTACCCTCCACCCCACACACTGCACGCACACACACGCACGCACACACACGCACGCACACAGACACAGCGTTGCCACGTGTGCTCTTGAAAGAAAGCCTGCTACCTTCCTCTCCACACACTGCACGCACACACACGCACGCACGCACACAGAGACAGCGTTACTACGCGTGCTCTAGAAAGCCTGCTATCCTCCTCCAAACACACAAACACACGCACACGCACACGCACACGCACACGCACAAGCACACGCACACGCACAAGCACACGCACACGCCCACGCACACACACGCACGCACGCACGCACGCACGCACACAGCACGATATTCGACGCGTCATGCATGACTTCTGTTCCAATGATGGTATTTGCTGACGGTGGTAATCCACTGAGAGGGAAGGGCGTTTCACCTGCGTTTTCGATTAAATGCGAGGAGAATTGAACCAAAATAAACTCCCAACAAGTGAGTGACCGCACGATTCTAACCATCTCGCCCATCCGTTGGAAACGCGCCGCGAAATAACCGGTGTACAATTTCAGGCGCGATTTACGAGGCGATACACTGCCTCGGAAATCCTACGTGTCCAACATGCCAGTTATTTGCCTAGCAGGTGGTTGGTTATGCATATATGTTTTTTGTGCCGAGCTGCATTAATGAAATAACCAAATATTGATTTCTGATTGATTTTACAGTCAGTTAATCAACACACAGCTATCTGAATCTTACAAATAGTGAGGTAGACTGCCTGCAATAGGCTTGCAGGAAAGTGTCTGCACACAGTTGAGGTAGAGTTAGGGAAGCAAGTACATGCATTGGCTAGAGATAGATAGGGGTACATCATCTGTGGATTCGCTGCATTGATAGGTTTTTGATTTATAGGTTGTTTCTTACTTTGATGTATAATCGCGTGGACCTTCACTCCACCACGCGATTATACATCAAAGCAAGAGATCAAAGTAAGAAACAACCTGGTGGAGAATGCAGAGTACACTCGCACTATCTAGAGCCGATGCTACTCTAAATAGTAAATATATCTATATGATTACAATTTAAATATGACTGCAAATGTTTCTCGTGCAAACGCTTGCATTCGACAAATGGACAAATTTATCAAAATCGTGATCAGTTGAGTCGTAGCGGGCCAACGCCAACACGATTATTTTGCCAGCTAGGGTCTTTTTTCATCGTATCACGCAATGAGCTGTAAAGATTTTGCAGTGGGTTCTTTCCTACTCTCTAAATAGCCCTTTTTCAGAGTGAATGGCTTCACGGTCGATACACAAATCGATCCGTTTGAGCATTAACGATACATGTATCTTTACTGTACTGATTAAAATATCCAGATTTAATCGAATTTAGTAGCACAATTTCATCCAAAAACAAAAGAGAAAACATGATTCGCAATTCCATAGCAGTTGTTCACAAAGAGCTACACTGATTTTTGATCGTTCACATGATTGGTAGATTCCAAGTTAGCATATACACTATACACTATATGTACTTTGCTAGGTCTTGAAAGTATCGCGATACGTATCGTATCGTTAAGGCTGTATCGTGATCTGGATCGTATCATGAGCTACTCGCATCTAGCCCAATCCTAGTTTAGCACCCGGATTAGTTTAACATATATGTGAACTATATATACCGGGATCCCAAACTAGGACTGAGCATTCGCATCTTCCCACCCCTACTTCGCACACGCCGCGCGTGCGTCGTCACCATGGCAACCTCACCTTCGCGCCCACTTGCTGGAGTTCTGTGCGAACGGCCGCTTCCACAGAACACCGTACTTCTGCACCTTGGCGGAGAAGTCGAAGCCGGCGTCCGACGTGCCGCTGTAGTTCGAGATACTGCGCTCCCTGGTGAGCGACATGGCGTCCGTCGCCCTCGCGCACAGTCGCTAAAACACGTCACGTCGCCCCCCGAAAGACGACAAGCGAACAGCCTAGCGAGGACGTACGCGTCTGCCGAATCCTCTGATTACGCTATCCGGGTCTTTGGGTAGAAAAGGGTGGGTGCGAACCACGTGCGATCGTCAAATAGGCCTACGCGGCTGCTGTCCTAGCTACATTTATCCGAACGTTGATGATGGTGGTGTCGCAGACGTGTACTGTGTAGATCTAAATGCAAAGATTCTTGTACGTCCTTGTGCTGGTCACAGTAGCACCAAGGTCTCTAAGAAAGTCACTAAATGTAACACTGGTCGTGTCTCAAATCACGTAGCAGGTGCGCAGGATTTCTAACGGCAGACGCTTACGTACGTAACGTTACGTAGGCAGTTAGAGACTAGTAGTACTAGTAGTAGTAGTAGTAGTAGTAGTAGTAGTAGCCTACACTGACTACAACTTCACCGACGCTAGCGGTTATGTAACATCAACACTGATTATCAAACAGCGGCTGCATTGCCCTGTCCTTCTCGATGCGTTATCTATAATAGACGCGGGTTAAACGTTCAAATAATTTAGAGCGCTGATCGCCGATGGAGTTCCTTTCATGTGGTTGTTTACGTTTCTGCTTTCTGCCTCAACGTTCCGGTAGGCGGTGTCATTGTACACAACGCGCCCCGTATAATTCACTGCGTAAAGCCTGTTTGGTGATTCTTCCGCGTCTTAGATGGAGACCCACCCACCCACTTTATGTCATTGGATAGCCCTTTGGTATTGGCTCCTTGTACTTTACAAAAAGATTTCCTGTGTGTTACAATAATGTAACTTCGCGGTGAACATTACAAGCGGTTTTTACCTACTCAACGTGGACGTTTTGCCGTTGGACATGTACTGCCCTCTACTGAGAAATATTAAGAAAAATGTCCGTAGCGCAGATTGCAAAACAGCCGCGTAGAAACTGATTGTTACGGTTGATTACGATTGTTACGGTTACGGTTACATTGATATTGTGAATCATTATAATCTATTCTCAATAAAAGAATTCTATGTTCACATTAGTTAGTAGTTGCCTTTAGTAACATTAGTTACTAACATTAGTTAGTAACATTAGTAGTTAGTAACATTAGTTGTTAGTTGAAAAAAGGTGCCAGCTAATTTTCTGTTCAGTTCTTTCAGTTCTTTTAATAAAGACCATTTGCATTTTAAACTCTAGTTTTTAATTAACTAGACGGCCAGTTAGTTGATAAATTTTAACGAAGTGTTGAAAAGTGCAAGTGCAGATTACAGGTGTTATAGTTATATTTAGATATTATGGGATAATGGCGCTCCCACGTCGGTCGCCGTTGACTGCCAAGATTATATTCTTCGGCCGTTCTTATACGTTTAAACTTGAGCCGTGCTGGCTGACAACACATGGGCATGGTAAAATCTGATCTACATGCTTCACTTCGCTCGCAGCATCGCCCCACGATTTCCAGCTATGCTAATGTATGGGCAAATGGCGCTGCAACGTCGGCCACCGTTGACTGACAAGATAATATTCTTCGGCCGTTCTTACACGTTCAAACTGGGGCCGGGCAGACTGAGAGCACATGTGCATGGTAAAATCTGATCTACATGCTTCACTTCGCTCGCAGCATCGCCCCACGATTTCCAGCTATGCTAATGCATGGGCAAATGGCGCTGCGACGTCGGTCGCCGTTGACTGCCAAGATAATATTCTTCGGCCGTTCTTCGGCCTTACGTTCAAACTGGAGCCAGGCAGGCTGACAGCACGTGTGCTTGGTAAAATCTGATGTCAACGGCGACCGACGTCCGAGGCCCAATTCCCTGTATATTAATATAGGCATCATGCACAATTCATGGCGCGATGCTGCGAGAAAAGTGTGTGTGCGTTTTTTGATTTGATATATATATATATATACATATATATCACAATTAAATGACAATATATATATATATATATGTGCGCGCGCGCGCGCGCGTGTGTGTGTGTGTGTGTGTGTGTGTGTGTGTGTGTGTGTGTGTGTGTGTGTGTGTGTGTGTGTGTGTGTGTGTGTGTGTGTGTGTGTAGTGTGTGTGTGTCGTATACGTATACGTGATATGTAGTAGTAGTAGTACGGTAACGGTAACGTTAGTTACTACCTTACCGTTACCGTTACCGTACGGTAGGTTAGGTTAAGGGAAGG